>NW_005842129.1:289675-292091 GCF_000455745.1 Alligator sinensis | reverse complement strand
GCGCAGAAAAGGGCTCAGGTTGCTCCCGGCCCGCACAGGACCAATAATCCCCTGGTGAAAGACGGGTAGGAGGCACCATAATCTCTAGCTAACACACACACGCACACAGTCCTGGCTGGGGAAAGCCCAGACCTGTCACTTCTTTGACAGGCCTGAGGCTTGCTGGTTGCAGTGCAGTTGTTAGGCTCCCAGTGTATTTGGCTTAGCTGCCCAGGATGCCAACTTTCAAGCTGAAAAACCTTTGTCAGGCTGAGGAAGTACCTGCAGTTGGTGTGTCTCCTGGTCCTGAATGGAAGGAATAGTAAAGAAGCCAGAGGCTGGCCTGGCATGCAATGCAGGCAAGAAACCAGTCAGTGAAAATGGAAATGGAGGCATCAGGGGGTGAGGGACAGGCTGGGGGGGGGGGGGGAAGGGGCATGTAGCAGCGCAGGGAGAAGTGCAGAGGTACCTGGGGAGTCAGATGTCTGGCAGGTCGCAGTGTGTCAGAATTCCACTTTCTAATCTATATTGAGTGCATGAGTTTCTGTACCTAGGAGACTGATGAAGTGAAGTTCATAGGCCCAGCTGTGAAAAGTGGTTTGTAATTTGTTCCCTCTCAGGATCAGGCCTGAGAGACTGGAGGCAGAGTGTTTTTTCTGTGAGAAATGTGCCCCGACAGGTAGTTGGGTATTGTTGTCTTTGATAGATTCTGGTGTGCAGTTTGAGGCGGTACTGGAGAGAGTTGGCAGATTTTGTGTTTCGAGCTGTAGGAAGTTGGCTTCAGTTCTGGTGATGAGGTTAAGTGCTTGTTTGAATGTAGAAACCACTTTTCAGAGCTGGGCACCTGGGTCTGGCAGTGTCAGGAGCAACAATTAAGACAGGGGTCAGCGGCATTGAAGTGGACACCAGCAGTACACAGTGGCCACCAAAGTCGGGGAACATTTGCAAATGTGTTTTACTGAGTGACGCTGATAGCTTTATTGCAGAGAAGTCTCCATTAAAAGTTAGGATACATGTGCTCCAGAGTGCCTGGCATAGTTCAAGCAAACCAATTTTCAACACACCAACACACATCATAGCTATCAGTAGAGAAAATTTTGAGATAACTAACAGAAACAGGTTTAATTAAAAAAGAACTTTTAATTTAATTTATGAACTTATTAAGATAGAAGGATTGATCCATCAGCAGAAGATTGCTCTCCAGCTACACCTGCTGTGATAAAGCATTCATTACACAAGAAACCTGCCAACTACAACTGCAAATTACATGCAAGTACCAGTGAACTGCAGCAGCCCTGGTGGGCAAGGGGCATCAGAACACTTAAAGTGGTGAGTTGACCTGTATGTGACATACATGTGACGGGCTTGCCATGATAAAAATAAATTCCATAGATAAATTTGACACGATAAAACTAAAATACATAGGAGATGGTCTAAGTTGCTATGCTCAAAGAAAGTTTGACATGAAAAAACATTGTGCACATATACATGGTGATGCCATTATGCTAGACAAATGGCAATTTTTCATCATGTTTCATCACGTGTACATGTTCAAATCATCATGTGTACAAGCTCTCCTTGTTTTCTAGCAGCTGGCCTTTTCCCAGCTGCCTGTTGACACAGCAAGGCTGGCATATTGCACTCTCCCCTTAAAGTAACAAGAGCCTCTGGCTCTCCATTATACACCTGGATAAAACTTGCATGTTGCAGGTATAGCACACCCAAAATGTACAAGTCTTTTTGTGCTATAAACTGTGTTCTGGCTTCATGTTGCTACGTATCTTGTTTATTCTGTATATTGTGCCTCCTCTAGGATTGGGAGAGGATCACCTTCCATCCCCCTCCTTGTGTCCAGACCATTGTTTTAAGATTCTTCAACAGAACCTGTAAAACCAGTTTAGTGACTCTGGCCAGATCCAGGAGCGCCACCCACCTTTGAATTGATTGGTCTTCATTAGCAGTGTTCCAGCGATGCTGTTTCTTGATTGGGACCCTGCAGTGATGTCAGGGAAGTTATTTAAGGTTCAGGCCACCTGAGCTGAGGGGCTTTCTTTGTTTTTTTCCCTGAGTCCCCTGCGGAAGAGAGGGGGAACACTGGCATGCTTGCTAGAGCCTGAGGCCAGATGGTACAGAAAGTCAGGGTTTGAGTCAGGTAGCCATGTGTGGTATGGACTGGGAATTCAGGGCAGGAACTCATAACACATCCCTACAGCCACTCAGGAAGGAGCAGAAATCGACACTCCACAGCAGGTCGGTGGAGTTGCATCAATTCACCAAAGGACCTATGGGCGACTGGCGCTGCCTTAGTCAGGCGGGGCACGTGCTCCCCCTGCCACCAGTCCTGCCTACCAAGGGGAGGGGCCCTGGAGGGCGATCCTGTGGACCAGGGGGCAGCAGGTTCCCCCGGGCAATCCTGCCCCAGCCAATCGCTGCGCTT
>NW_005842129.1:288200-289546 GCF_000455745.1 Alligator sinensis | reverse complement strand
GGGGGGGCACCGCCTTCCCCGCCTGCCCCCCTGCCCATCGCCTAAGCAGCTAGTGCGGCCAACAGGGGGTGCACCGGTGCTCTCAGAGGGTATGCGTCGCCACTGAAAGGACCCTTTGCAATGCAGAGGGAACCAGCACCCCCAGCAGACAGTGATGGCAAGGGAGACAACGCACAATCCCGGAGAGTAACCTCTTTTGGGTCGAGACTTCCCTGCTCTCGGATTGCCAAACCTGGGGTCGAAGGCTCCCCAATAGGGGTAGGGGTGATACATGGGTTTGTGTTCATACTGCTTCTGAGGGAAGGGTTGTTGGTAGAGATGCACCGATATATCGGTCTGATATTGGATCAGCACCAATATAAAGAAAATTGAATATATTGGATATCAGCCATATCAGGCCAATAAATGGCCCATGCATGCACACAGTACAGGCAACAAGGAGCACAGTCTGGAAACGTGGAGAGCTACCTCCAGCTGGTAAGTCTGGTGTGAGGGGAGGGGGCAGGGAAGTGGGGTAGGGAGGCAGATCAAAGCCCCTGTGGGGAAAAGGGAGGAGGGGGGTTGGAGGTGGGATGGGGCAGGGGCAAGCGCTGCCCAGCTGGGGCAGGGTGAGGCAGGTGCAGGATGGAGCCATGGCTTGTCCGGGGAGCGCAGGGAGTCAGGGAGGACAGCTCCCACTGCCATGTGCCACTTGGCTGGGAGCCACTGGTCTGGTGGCTCATCCAGAGCTCACCTGCTTGTCTGGCAGCTCCCGCTGCTGGTCCAGGAGGGCGGGGATGTGTGCCCATGCAAGCTCTTCCCATCAGATCGGGGCTGCACCAAGCTCTTCCCAGCAGGGTGGGGCGGCACTGGCCAGACAGCTGTGGCACTGGGAACGGGTTTGTCATATTGAATGAAATAGTTTGAATGTTTGTAAAGATTGCCCATTAGCCAGTTTCAGGAAGAAGATAGGATCTATCTCCTTATCTAGCTCGTTGTTTTGGAGCTACGTGCGAAATGTCCTGACTTCGCCTAAAACCTTAATCTAAATTGTACCTTTAGAAGTTTTTTACAAAGAAAGTAAATGTCCTAAATTCCGAGACATCAAAGTCTAAGGCCTTTTAACCAAATTGCTAAGAAAAGAGTATTTACAGTGATATGGAAGTCTCCCCAAGAATAATTTAAAAATGCTCAACAAAGGTAATTTCTGTTGAGTAAGATCCGAGCCCAAATTTGGGAGGTATGATAAGTTGAGTAGGAGGAGCCCAATGACGGCAGCTCACTCAATAAAAACCTGTAACTTACTGTCCCAATTTGGAGGTGACTTCACTTGCAGAACAACGAAGGAAGAATCGCAAGTATAAGGT
>NW_005842129.1:286198-287728 GCF_000455745.1 Alligator sinensis | reverse complement strand
CAGTGCAGCACTGCCCTGTCCCGTCCCCCCCTGCCAGGAAGAGCTTGGTGCAGACCTGGCCCCAGCCTGTCCTGTGCAGACCTGGGGGCACACCCGTGCCCTCCCAGACAAGCAGCAAGAGCAGCCGGATGTGCAGGCAAGTGCTGGATAGGCCGCCAGAGCAGCAGCTCCCAGACTGGTGGCGTGCGGTGTTGGGAGCTTCCCCCCCACTCCCTGTGCCCCCCCCAAAAACGAGCCACGGCTCCGTCCCGTGCCTTCCCTGCCCTGGCTGGGCAGCGCTTGCCCCTGCCCCAGCTCCCGCCCCCCTCCTCCCTCCCCGCGGGGGCCTTGATCTGCCCCCTCATGCCCCTTCCTTCTCCCCACACGAGACTTACCAGCTGGGGGCAGTTCTCCATGCTGTCAGGCTGGTATTGGAAATTGGATCAGTTTCGGCTGATATGCCTCTTTAAAAATTGGCTATCAGTATTGGCTGCAAAAATCTCTATCGGTGCACCTCTAGTTTTTGGTTTTATTGGACCTCCTAGTGATTCATTTAGTGTTTTCCAGGTGGTTTGGGTGGGGGTCGAGTTGAGGTGAAATATATTTAGTACCCAAAACTGAACCAAACCCTCATTGCTGCTGATGGGTGCTCAGTAGAAGGGTTACACAGGATGTGTAGTAAACGTTTAGTAATACTACGATTCAAGGATAAAACAATTGTGCAACTTGGTTAGCTTTGCTGAAGACTTGGTTAGATACAGTAGTGGGTATCTCTGCTCTGTATTAGTAAAGTAGCAGTTAGGCTGATTGTGATTGCATAAGCTCAGGGTCTACAGTGAGTTGCCCTTTCCTTTTTACGTACACTCCTAGGTGGTGGTTTGTGAAGTGCTGTTGAACTTCTCTCTGCTGGCCCTGCCTACATCCTAACTGGGTGAAATTAGAAATTAATATGAGTAGTGTTCATTGGCTAAGACAAGGCAAAGTTATTTATTTCCCCTTCTGGAGTAACCTAGGTAGCTGCATGATTGCCCCCTGACTGGTTTACCATAGTCTTGTGGCCCATAACTGAACCTGTTGTGGCCAAGTCTTTTCATTCCAGCTTTCTATGCAGGACATCCCAGAAAGCATTGACCTGCATGTCATCCATGCTGCTCCATGTTCATCTCCTCTGAGTTCCCCATCTACTTCAGAGGTGCTAAGGCAGGGGTCAGCAACCTATGGCATGTGTGCCGAAGGTGGCACGTGGCATAGTTTTGATTGGCACGCAGACTGCTTCCTGTCCCTCGGGGCGGGAAGAGCTGTGCCCAGATCAAGCAGCACGTGACTACCCAGAAACAGCCTTGCACTGCCACACCTTCCCCTGCCACTGACTCCAGCCAGGTAAGAGCCCCCGGACCCAACCCTACTCAGGCCCCAGACCCAGCTCGGCACCACCACCGGCCCTGGCCCCAGCCCTGGCCCAGTGCCGCCCCCGGGCTGGGGGCTGTTGGCACCCTGATGGCCCCAGCCCCAACCCCATGCTGCCGGCAGGCCCTGGTCCTAGCTGGCCCC
>NW_005842129.1:283148-286014 GCF_000455745.1 Alligator sinensis | reverse complement strand
GCAGCAGCACTATGCTGGGGCTGGCGGTGGTGCCGGGCTCGCCGGCAGCACAGGCGGGGGCTGTCAGCAGCACTGGGATTGGGGCTGGGGCCATGGACCTGCGCAGGCCCCAGTCCCATCCCACCACTGCCAATCGCCCTGGGAGCTGCCAGTGGGCCTGGCCCCAGGCCTCACCACCACTGCCCCAGCACAGTACTACTGCCAGGCCGGGGCTGTGGGCAGCATCAGGATGGGCCGTGGACCTGAGCGGGACCTGGCCCCATCACTGTGCTGCTGAAGGCCCCAGCCACATGCTGCCAGCGGGCCCCAGCCCTGCACGGACTCAGCCCCAACCGGCACCACCACCGCCAGCCCTGCGTGGCCCCGGCCTCAGCCTGGTGCCGCTGGGCGCTGGTGACAGCTCCAGCCCCAAGCTGCCGCAGGGCCCAGCCCCAAGCTGCTGGTGGGCTCTGGCCCCAGCTCCAGCCCCGCACTCCCCATGGCTGGGCTCCAGCCCGAGCCCCCTGTTGCCCATGGGTCCCAGCCCCCCACTGCTGAGGGCCCCAGCCCTGTGCTGCCGGGCAGCCCTGGCCCACAGCCCCTGCCCCACACTGCCCACAGCCCTGGCTCCAGTGGGTGCAGTGCTGGCACCTGCGGTCTTCCCAGAGCCCAGGGCCGGGAGGCAGCAGCCGGCTCAGCTTCGAGGTAGCTGCTGATAGCCATGGAGCCTCGGCTGCTCCCAGCAGCTGGCTGGGAAGATGGAAGCCCTGCTGCAAGTAACCCAGGCTCCGTGGCCATCAGCAGCTACCCAGAAACTGGGTCGGCTGCAGCCAGGAGGCTACAAACAGCTGCTGCCTCCCGGCCCCAGCTGCTTCCCAGCCTCAGATCCAGCCCTGGGCTCTGGAGAGGCAGCAGATACTGTTGATGCTCCCCACTGTGCTGCCCTTGCCACAGCTTCTGCAGAACAGCGTGTGAAACCTGGTGCAGCAGGGCACAGTGGGGAACGCAGAAAGCTGCCTGCTGCTCCAAGCTTCCCACTGCCCTGGCCACGCTTACCCTCCAGGTGGGGGCAGCAGCGAGGGGCTCAACTCTTATGTGCTACCCACACTGCTCCTGTGCACACAGAAGTGTGACCTGGGCAGCACGGAGCTTGCAGCTGCAGGCACTGCCGCTCTGGGTCGCACCCGCTGCACTCGGGAGGGCCCAGGGGAGGGCAGCAGGGCCGGGAGTGCAGCATGTGTGAGGGCAGCACAGCGGGGAGCATCGCTGGTATCTGCTGCCTCCCTGGAGTCCAGGAGGCAGCTAGGGCCAGGGCTGGGGTGGGGAGGCAGCACATGTTTGCAGCCTCCCAGCTGCAGCCGGTCCAGGTTCTGGGTAGTTGCTGATAGCCACAGAGCCTGGGCTGGGGGCAAGGGGCAGCAGGGTTGGGGGGCAGGGGCAGCAGGGGCACAAGCAGGGCTGGGTAACAGGGACTTTGGGTGCTGGGCAAGGGGCACAAGCAGGGCATCCTGCTGTGTACCCCCTGCCCTCGTTTTGTTTTTCTGGCATGCCAGCACACCGGCACCTTCCAAGGTAGGCATTGTGGGTTTTTTCGTCACGCTGACCAAAAAACATTACCTACCCCTGTGCTAAGGAAAAGCTGCTTGCATCTTACCAGAATGTTCTCCTATGATTATTGCAGCATGGAGGCAAAAACCCAGTTGTGATGACTCCACACAGTAGCTTTTCTGCCAAGTGGACCACAATTCTTGCAATCAGCTACACTGTTTCCCTGTCTCACAGGTTATTGACCTCCTGAGAAGAAACTGTTCCGCGGAGGGGGCTTTACTGGGGAATATATATATATATATATATATATATGTGTATGTATAAAATGTGTGCATGAAGCTGTTACAGTGCTCCCTCATAGGAATCACCTACCTCCGCTCATTCACAAAACAAAATCTCTCCCATTTTCTTGTAGCATCAATCAGCCTATAAAGCTGGTTGATGAATGACTTGAGCTCCAACATAATGGAATGCCCTAGCCATGAAGAGCAGACAAGGTTCTTTTGGTAAATCTGATATCTTTTATTAGACTAACTTAAAAAGTTGGGAAAATTCTTCTTAGCAAGCTTTCGGGTATAAATACCCTTCATCAGGCTGAGGAAGCATCTGCAGTTGGTATGTGCTTCTTTACTATTCATTTCATCCAGGAAGAGCACACACCAATTGCAGATGCTTCCTCAGCCTGACAAAGGGTATTTATACCTGAAAGCTTGCTAAAAAGAGGAATGTTTCCAACCATTTAAGTTGGTATAATAAAAGATACCAGATTTACCCAAATAATCTTGTCCGCCTATGCCCTTAGACCAACACAGCTACAACCTATACCCCCTAGCCATGAAGGTTGCTTGGAGACCATCACTCTGCCGTGTTCTTGCTCTGGTTTTCTGGGAGGTAATGCACTCCTTTGCTTCTACAGCCTAAGCACCCTGCATTTGTTACTACTGTGCCCTGAGCAGCATCCTCCCATCCCCCTCGCACCTTCTTCCACTCACGAAGGTTTTCTGTGATCCCCATGGAGGGAGGGGGTACACCTCCTCCCCAATGCCAGGGGCTCCCATTTTCACCCCCAGAAAGAGCTTTTTGTGCACTCTTACTCCCTTGCTAATTCTAATGTTCTTTTTCATTTTGAATACTGATATTTTAAATGTTATTGAATGGACAGAGGCAAGAATTTCTTAGGGTGATATCTTTTATTGGACCACTATGTAGTTGGGATAAAGTTAGACAAGCTTTTGAATGCAAGACATTCAGACAGTCAGAACTACCAGAAGATGATTGGTATTGTTGTGCTGGAATGTGCCATCAACTAGCAATTACAGGGGAAACTGCCCAGGGGGAC
>NW_005842129.1:281279-283137 GCF_000455745.1 Alligator sinensis | reverse complement strand
CCTGACATGGATGCGATCAGAAGCGTTAAAAAGTGACCGTTGCAGATGCAAATGCCATCAAGTTGAGCACAGTGCCTCTCTGTCTCAGGTAATTAAATCCTGAAAAGCTGTGCTGGGCTTTTGGCTGATGCACTGAAAATTGTTGGGATTTGTGTTGCTGCAGAGCACCGACCAACTATATCCTTGAAGCAAATTTAAGTGCTCCATAAACATCCCCACCCCAAATCTGTTTAATGACAAGGAAGTTAAAGCCTTCCCTCATCCATGCTCCCTGGTGTTTCCTCAGTGGCCCATTCTAGACTTCGGCTGTTTCTGCAGCTGCTATGAAGATGGTATTGCTGATTCCTGTAGCTTCAAGAAAGAGCTTTGATGAGAGGAGCAGCCCATTTGTTCCGCTCAGCTCCTCTGCAGCAGCGTTTCCAAGTCATGCAGGACTTAAAACACTTGCTATTTAAAATCTCAGCTCCTGGAAAATCTCAGAGCTTATTTTTTTGGTTTTTTTTAAAGATACTAGGCCTCCTAGTTGTTGCGAAGGACACAGAAGCATGGTGGAAGTACATTTCAAAGGTGATTAAAAGATTCAGTTTTTAATTACAAGAGGTGATGCTGTTTGAACACTTGCGCCTGGCTGCCCCTGGTCCCCGAGTGTGGTGCTACCTGGGAATGGCTGTAGCGTGATTTAAAGCCTTCTACGTTTCTTTGCTGCAGCCCCAAAGCTTCATGTCCTGAGACAAGAGACATCAACATTTCCTGACGTCTGGCCCTGCTGACCTGCTCTGCATTCAGATCTTAGTGGGAAACTCAACCTGGCCTCCTTTGTTAGAGCCTGCGCAGCCAGCTAGTGCTAGAAGATGGCTGACAAGGGAGAAAGGTTCAGTACAAGGGTGCCAGATCTCTGCATTGGGAAGGGGCAACATGCAGGGCCGGCAGCGCTGTGCGGAGAGAGCCCAGGTCAACTCACCCCCAGCTGCCTCCAGCGGTTTTCCCCCATGTGCCAGCAGGGGTGCTGGCCCAGCTCCCAGTGTCGCAGCCTGCTGGGCACTGTGGGCCTTGGTGGCCGGCACAGATGACGGTACCGGCTCCGCAGGAGCTCAAGCGCCTCTACTGCTCAGGGGGGTGTCCCCTGGCATGGCCTGCTCCTCCCTGTACTAGCTGCTGCTGGCTGAACAAAGGCCCCCAGCTGCATCTGCCCGGTGCCCGCAGGGCCCTGCAGTGTGGATGAAGCATGCAGTGCATCTAGCTGCAATTCCTGGCATGCTGCTGCTGCCCTTGCCCCTTGAAACCAGTGGCCTCTGGGCCCACAACACTGAACAGAGCACACACCATGAAGCCCTGCCGACCAGCCTGGCACGGCTGGGAGGTGGGACTGTGGGCGGCCCCTCTGCTCCTTGTAGCCCCCCACCCGCCAGTGAGCCACCCCAGGGTTACCTGCAGGCAGCCACTAGCCTGCCCCCCGCCCACCGTCAGTGCTCACCGCGGCTGTGCTCAGCTCTTGCAGGCTCGCCGGCCGGCCCCTTCTTCGCTCTGGGCCATCGCAGCTCCACCCCACCCACAGCCGGCTCCTCCCTCGAGTGGCTGCACGGGGGCTGCACGTGATGGAAAAGATCAGAGGGCGTGTACACCCACAACACCTACATGTACAAATGCGCGCACACACAAACATCACCTACATGCACACGTTTACGCACACCCACATCACCTACAAGTGCACACGCATCGCCTACATGTACACATACACGCACACATCACCTAGATGCATATATGCGCGCGCACATGCACACATGACGTCTCCCTGCCGCCGGAAGCTCCACGTAGGAGCTCGGGCCGTGCCCGGGTGGGAAGAGCGCGGCCGCAGCTG
>NW_005842129.1:277134-280923 GCF_000455745.1 Alligator sinensis | reverse complement strand
AGGTGCGGGGGGCGGGCGCGGGGGGGCTGTGGTCCGGGGGGAGGAGGCGAGGCGCAGCGCAGGGAGCGGCCCCGGCCTGGGAGGATGCCAAGGAGATCTCATCCCGAAGCCCGGACACCGCCAGGAAGGATGCCCTCTGCAAAGGTCTCTGGTTTCTCAGTCACTGCTTTGCAACCTGCTGGGTCTGCAAGGAGCTTCGTGCAATGATGGGGCTGGAAACACGGCTCCGATCAGAAAGCAGGGGTGTAATTCCCAGCTCGTGACAGACGAAGGACTCCTTGTCGCAGTCTCTGCACAGACGCACGCATTGCAGAGGCCCTTTTTTCTTAAGCCTGTACTACACCTTAATGGCAAACATGTAAAAGCCATGACGATGTTTCATGTCAGACGAGGGCTCAAGAACCTGGGTGTAAGACTGCTAAAGATGAGTTGGACAGTAGTTATCTCCTTATGCACAGAAATAACTTAGCAGGGTCAAAAGAGAGTGCCATTTTTCTCAAAATGAGCATCATCTTCATGGGAATAACCAATACGTCATAAGCAGCTCTGTTGTTTTGGTATTGGTTTGTATACTAGCTCGGGTTGGCCGTGCTTTTGGGCCGAGAGCCAAAATAACCTCTAATCTCAATATGTAAGATGTAGGCCTGTTGGGGTGGATGGTGGGGGAGCCCCGAGGAGCCCAATCCTTCTTGTGACAGTGTAGCAGCAGCCTGGGTCCCTTCCCCACCATCCTTTCCAAGGTGCAGGTACACCTGCCATAGGCAGTGATCTGGGAGGGGCTCCACAAGCAGCCTCCCAGTCCCTGCCGAAGCAAGCCCAGGCTCTGGGGAGGCCCCTGATGCCCAACATGGATCCCAGGATGCTGCAAGCAGCTGTGCCAGGATCTGCGGAGCCCTGGCCTAGCAGGTGCTTGTGCACCTCAGAGCAGACAGTGGGAAAGGGCTGCACTGCCACAACAAGGATTGGGCCCTTTACACCTCTCCTACCATCTGCCAAGAGGTGCATGTGCCAAGTAATATGCCTTTACACGCTATGCTCTGGCACAGGTGCTTGGGGTTGCTGACCCCTGTACTAGCTGTTAACCGAAAACCTTGATATTGTGGCCGAAACTGAAGGCACATCATTTGTTTAGGGTTAGGGATGGATATAGTAGTTCAGTATGGTTACTCGTGCTAGTGTTTCTTTTAACCTAGTAAATGCCACCTTCTGGGATGCAACATTTTATGGTAACAGCTTGGCTCATATTAACTAGGAATTGAAAAAAGAAAACATCTCCCACTGGCTGTTATATGTAAAAGGAGGGCATGTGTGTCTCTGAAGGCTCGTTTTGGGAGGTGTAGGGTTCAAATGCAGTTGGCAGGGATGTGAGTGATTGCTGACCTGATTTGAGAGGGTTGGAGAGAACTGGCTTTGGAAAAATGATTAGCAGCACCAACATCTCTCTAAAAAGAGGCATTACTGACAGTAACTTTTTTTTGTTTTCTATAAAGGTAGTAAAAATGGTCTCCACTGTATTTGAAGAGAGACTTTTGTTTTAAATTAATATGGCTTTCGTTTGTACCTGTCAGCTTTTAAAATGCAGCATGTTTATTTTAAAACTGTAATCAACTTGAATAAATGTATAATTTGATAAGAAATTAAATCTGTTATTAGTGACACTGCGTTTTTAGCCTGTGCAGCTGGCAAACTCGGCAAGCTGTACTATTTGAAACTATCAAGATATAGCATAGGAAAATCAGTGCTTGGCTGTTTTCCTAATCTACAGTAAAAAAATTATCTGCATGATGTGATTAGATATGCTGTTTTAGCTAATCTGTCTTCCTTTTTGTTGCAGCTCTGATCATTGTTACACATCTGTCATCTTAGATTGTTTTATTTCCACATGTAGCTTATACTGGTATGTTTCAACAACATCTCATTCTGGTTTATGTTGAATTACATGCTACCAGTTGAAGTGGGTGGCAGCTGAATCATTTTTTTTACAGTGTTAGTTAATTTTGGACTTCAGATATTAGAATGTTTTGAGCTGACATCTAGTTTGTAAACTGAGCTATGTTATTTCCCTCAATTGGCATCTTCCAAAGGGAAAAAATCAAGTTCTCTTCAAACTCCAACAATCTTCTCTCCTGCAGTGTTAGTAGAACTGAACGGAGTGGACGATATGGCTCTATTGTCGATAGAGATGATCGGGATGATCGGGACTCCAGAAGCAGACGAAGAGATTACGACTATAAGAGATCTAATGAGGAGCGCAGGAGCGAGAGATATGATGACTACAGGGACTATGACAGTCGGGACAGGGACTATGACAGTCGGGACTATGAAAGCAGAGACTATGACAGCCGGGATTATGACAGCCCTGAGGTAGGTAGCAGCCTTGGTCCTCAGGAGGATTTTAGACTAGTGCTTGATGGATGTGGTCAGGAGCATAATTTTACATCTTGCCACTTGTTCCATGTTTTACCACTGCATAAATTGATATGTAGTCATATTCTTTCCTTATCCAGTAGTGTGTTTGCTTTGGTTAAGAATTTAAGATACCTGCTAACAGAACACGCCAGATTATTCTATCTACGTAAACAAGGTGAAGCGTGTAACTTGACACTACCTGCCAGTCTCAAAAATGTGCAAGCCTTAAGTTTATGGTCTGAATAGCCAAACTTCTGATTTCTTCAGAGTTTATAATCCTAGATACGCTAATTTGTCTGCCTTCTGCAAGGTCCTTTTGCTGTAGTTTTGGGAATAAAAGCTAAATCTCTTGTAAACAATCTTTTATATTTTTAGCACTTTTTAATAATTCTTACACTAGTGATAAAAACTATGTTGCATACTGCCTAACACTAATTTTGCTATTCAATTTTGAATTACTGTAATTGAGAACTGTCAAAGGTGCTTGTCTTAGGGGGGAAGGGTTTGTTTTTATTTCTTTTTCAGTCTTGACTGGGAAGCTGGGGGTGTTAGTTCTATAGCTTATTGTTTTGTACACACTTGTTAACCTGGGTGTTTGCTCCCCAGAGGGAGCGTGACGGTGAGCGTGAGCGAAGGAACAGTGATAAATCAGAAGATGGATACCATTCTGATGGAGACTATGGAGAGCATGACTACAGAAATGACATTAATGATGAGAAGGAAAGCAAGACCATTATGTTGCGTGGCCTTCCTATCACTGTTACAGAAAATGATGTAAGTGTTGAAATGGCTAAGGAATCTACGTTTTTTTGTATTTGCTTAAATAGTATTGGAAGTATGACTAAACACTGACTATTTGGCAAACATTGTAAACAGTGCCCTTTATTTTAAAGGTCTGCTTTAATGTTTCTTTTATTAATCTTGGATTCTGAAAAGATTTAAATTATAGCTGTTCTATATTGTGTAAGCCTAGAGGTCAGTTAAATGTTAAGCCATAGGTACTTGGCTTTAAATAGTACCATCTATAAATAGTTCCATGGTTTCACATGTGGCTAGTTACCATCCTTGAAACTTTTAAAATACTTTAAAGTAGAGGTGTGCTGATATATCGCTCTGTTATTGGATCGGCACTGATACAAAGAAAATTGACTGGTTCGGAAATCAGCCTTACATGACTGATAATTTGGCTGATAAATGCCCGTGCATGCAGCACAGCACACAGGCACCAAGGATCACCTTGGACAGCTGTGTGCCGCTGATAAGTCTGTTGTGGTGAAATGGGAGGGGGTAGATTAGTGCCCCCCCCCATGCTGAGAGAGGGAGTAGGGCTGGGGTAGGTGCTGCCCAGCCGGGGTGGGGCAGGCGTGGGACTGAGCCACA
>NW_005842129.1:259597-277124 GCF_000455745.1 Alligator sinensis | reverse complement strand
GCAGCGGTTCCTACCTCTGTGTGCTGCTAGTCCGGTGGCTCCCACCATGCAAGGAGGGGGTGTGTGCCCCCGAATCTGCGTGGGGTACTGGAGGCCAGGATGCAGCTGAGGGTTGAGGCTGGGGCTTACTCTGGACGGGCAGTGGTGGCGCTGGGAGGGGGCTACGGTGAAGTTCGGCCACCCGTCCCAAGCACAGCTCTGCAGCCTGCCCAGCGCAGACCCACCCCCCTACTCCCCGATGCCCTCCTGGATGAGCAGTGGGAACAGCGGCAGGAGCTGCCCCCCATGCCCTCTGGATGAGCTGCAGCTCTGTCCTGTGCCCGCCCCTGCTGGGCAGTGCCTACCCCAGCCCCACTCCCTCCCTTACTGTGGGGGCATTGATCTGCCCTCCACACCCCTTCCCTCCCCCCTCCCCTTTCACTAAAACCTACCAGCTTCATGGAGCTGTATCGGGAATCACCTATTGTATCGGCCCCCAAAATCTCTGTTGGTGCACCCCTATTTTAAAGTATAGATAAGCACTTCTTCCACTTATGGGAACTAATTCCCATAAATCTGTATATATATTTTTTGTCATAGATTTATTATCAGGTTCTGTTTAAAACCCAAAACCTTGAGCCAGTCGTTCTGCTGGCTAGGCATCTTTGTGCATTAATGTACTCTAATGTTAGCACAGCTCAGGCAGTTTTAAAATGGCTGCTGTAGAGCTGACAAAGGGAGAACAATGAGCTTGGTAGGCACCAGACTTTTCAGCCTTCATAGCATCTGTATAGCCCCAGTTCAGAGATCCTGGAAGCAATTAATTTTTAATGTTTTTTGTCTCTCGCCTGATATGTCTGAGACACCAAAAGAATTAAAAAGTAAAGCCCGTTACATTTATTAAACCCACAAAAGTAGAGCTGTTCAAACTTGATTTCTGAGCAGCCTGTCTTTGTACTATGATTTACTTAATTAAAGCAAAAAATTTTAATTAACTTTTTGGCAATTTTCTTGCATTTCACTTAATAAACAAATGAGGAACAGTGTTCAGTGTTGCATTAGACATTTTTCATGCAGTGCATGTTCAAATTTAACCAGCTGGTTTTAAAACTTCATTGAGTATTTCTATTGACTGCTTCTTTGCGTTTATTGTTCATTTAACTGAAATCTGAAACAGTGTGCAACATGATGAACTGTTCTGAAGCCTTCTCCATAGATTCAACTGAGTTGCATTACTTTAGAGGTTTTCCTGTTTTAAGAGAATAGGCATGTAAATACCTACTGTAGTTAACTGAATAATGTGGAATCATTTAAAATCTCATTTAAAGAATTTGGTGTATAGTTAGAGTACTGAACTTAATTGTATTTTGTTCTGAATATTCACTTTTCTGTGAAACAACAGCTGTTAATCTATGTATTTTCAGCCTTCTGTTTTTGATTATGGAAAATGGTAACAATGGTGCTTTGCTTGCATGTTTTCTTTGCTGTATTGATGCTTGTAGATAATGTAAAAGTGGGTTATGACACTGTTCAAAGTAGTCAGTCACATGTTATTTTCAACTCAGCTCTGTAAGAGGGCCCTATTCTGGCTTTTACATTTGAACAGGGAGGTCTAAAGGATTGTTTTGAATGGCTGTGCATCTTCTGCTTGTCTTAACAGGATCCCTTCATCTGCTGTTAATCAGTTCTGCAACATTATAAAAATGTCCTTCAGCATACCTAGGGTATGCTTTAGCAGCTAAAGATAACTAAACAGATTTGTGATGTGTGGCACCTCCATAGCTTTTTAAGCAGCTTCAGAACAAAGAAATTAGGTCCATTTGAAGTTACTGTTTTTGCTCAGGTCTCATTTTTCCTTTGTTGACATTCTCTTGTTTTAAGAGAATGTAAAGAAGCCAAGGTGCCTTGAGATCCTCTTAAGGATGCTGTGGCATGCTACACAATAATAGCACTGTTAGAAGTGTTATGATCTGTTGTCTTAATGCGTTCTTTGTAACAGGAGAATCGATATATTATTTTTTTCATAATCAAAAAATGAGTGAAAGTGAAGACCTGGTATTTTCCCAAGGGTTGCTTTGAATTTAAAAAGTTGAGAATTACTGTCTTAATTGGCTCAGAAGCTTGTGCCTGGAGACCAAGGTCAGAGAGAGAGAGAGAGAGAGAGAGAGAGACAGCCTTGGGTACCACAGTATCTTTGTTCATGACAAGGGATGGTAGATATAAAAGGAGAGAGCTGGCTGAGCCTGCTCAAGAACTATCTAGGACTTGGGCAGGGTGTTGATCATTTAGTAACAAATTGTTTTTTACCCAGAGGTTAAATTTGCTTTATCTTCTTTTGAAGTTAGGATGAGAATATGAATTTGTATGCTTGATTTTTTTTGGCATATTGATTCATAGTCAGATTACACTTTTGATTGCTGCTTTTTTGAGCTACTGGCCCAGATTTGGGATCATAATGTCTGATTAAACTCCCATACAGATTCGAGAGCTCATTGAGTCCTTTGAAGGCCCTCAGCCTGCAGATGTGAGGCTGATGAAGAGAAAGACAGGTGAGAGCCCTAATCTAGATTTCTGTCATCTTCCTCTTCCCCACCCCCAGACCCAAAAGAGCATCCAGAATTACCCCAAATCTGCAAGCACGTGATATAAAAATGTAAGGTTTGCCATGGCGAAGGAATGTGGCCTTTTTGAAAGGTTTCTAGATAGCTGATGAACACTTTGAAAGAAGTCTCTCAACAGGGGGTTTGTTAAACGGTATTGGTAAGTAACACTAGTATGAACTGATTTGACAGTTATATAGTCTGTTGCATGGTTACCTTTTAAACATGGATTCAAGTTGATCGAAATATAGCAAATTAAGGAAGCTTGGTTCCTTGCCATGGCAAAATAACGAGCAGATCCCAGCAGTTGACGTCGCATTTGTAAAGCTGCTTTGTCATGAAGTAATGAAGCAGTTGGAGAGAGATTCACCTGTTTTAAAGGAACTGACTAACACAAGTATCCCGTCTATATCTGAATGCTGTCTCTAGGTGTAAGCCGTGGTTTCGCCTTCGTGGAGTTTTATCACTTTCAAGATGCTACCAGCTGGATGGAAGCCAATCAGGTTGCTTCACTCACCAAGTCTAGATATTCCTGAAAATGGAACAAGTCTGTACAGTTAAAAAGGGATAAATGAAAAGTGGAAGGAGTGGTTTGTTCCAAAACAGTGATTTAAAAGAATGAAAGCTTTGTATATATTAAAACTTGTACTAGCAGAGCCAAGATAGTATTAGAAGGAAAATGATTGGCTGTTCTGGGTGATCTCCTATGAACCAGGAAGAATGAACCCTGATTTAATTACATACTAGTGTTGTAGTTGTGTGGTGCCAGTCTAATTGGCTCTTAAAACTCTTGACCTGAACAGTCCTTTGAAACACCCATATTTATTTCCACCTCACCATTTCTCTGTTCATGGCTGCCATAGAAAACACTGTATTTTTCAAGGAGTCTAGTAATAATACTGGATATCCACAGCATATTGGTACTCAGCAAGAAGTCATTGATGCTTGTTTCTAAACTGACACGCTATCCAAGTGGAATACTTTCCCCCTGTTCTAGCAGGGGAAATTCCTGGCTCTGTTACGAGAGTATTTATTTGATGGGACACGCTAAAATCATCTGGAAACTTAGTTATTTTAAAGTGGAATTGTAAATTTAATTTCTGGACTGAAAATGATTTAATAAGAGCCAGAAAACAAAACAGGTCCTCCTTTAAAAGTTGGTTCCCTGTATACTGAGGCTTTTCTTTTGCACTGTCAAGTGAATTGAAGTATTTGCTTGTACTGCGTTTTGATATATGTTATCAATTCTAACAGCAGACTTTAAGTTACTCACATTGGTTCTAATCAGCATAATGAACTACATTTTTGTGATCAGACGAGGATTAACTATATCTTCTTTAAACCTTACTGTTGCTGTGTTTAGTTTTTTGGGTTTTTTTCAACATTTAAGAAAATGATACTTTAGGTTGGGTGATCAGATATCACAATTCAGTACAGAAATTGGCATGCACAGCCCTGTAGAGTAGGGTTTCATGCCATGGGCCCCTTCCTCAACAGCAATCTGTTCAAGCTGAATTTTTTGCAGCCTAATGTCCACTTTTGGGCAACGGAGGCACTAAAACGTCTGGTGTCAAAAATGTTAGCAAGCATTTTTTTTTAAACAAAACTTTTAATGTATACAAAGCTTGTGTACAACTTGAGACAAATATGATCCAAATTCACTCCACAGTAACCAGAGCCACCCTAGTAGTAGGGATAAAAGTAGTCGAGTCTTCCTAAGTGGCCCTGCTTCTGACTTACAGAGAGATGATGTATTGTAAATGTGCCAGCATCTTTGTTTCAATGTTTGCATATCCAGTGAATGCTGGGCCCTCCAACCCTTCCTCCTGCCCGTAGGAGAAATAAAAATTTCCCCTAGCAATAGAGAACATGAAAACCCTACTCATGGTGCACTGTAGATCTGTCAGATCCTGTTATTGAAAAGAGTGATCCTGACATTTCTTTGGTGCCTCTTCAATAAAGCTAACCCTCCTATATAAAGTAATTCTTCAATTAAAAATAATATCTGGGGTTAGCCAGTGCCATTCTGGTATATAGCCAAAGACGCTCTTAAAGATGCATCTATTTGAAGTGAAGGCCATCTACTGATATAAATAATTTTGGATGGGCAGTTTGCATACATAGGGCTCAGCAACGTTTGAAGCTCCGAACTTTGGCTTCTTAAATGGTTTAAAACTTATACCTCCTCTAGTGACACACTAACTGAGAGGACATGATGAAAACCATATGAACTCTTCCTCCTCCTTGGAGAAGCTTCATTTGCGGTCTAATTACTCAATTTGAAGAGTTCGTGTCTGAATGAAGAACACAAACCTCTTGCACAGGCTTTTTCATGAACCAGTGTGTTAGTCAAGGGATTTATTTTGAGCTGTTTCAGTTGATGGCTCAAGAAATCTAAATGGGGTCCCTTTGAGAGGAATTTATTGTATTTTTTTTTTTTTTAAAGGGACACATTCTGAAGGAAGCACTTGGGGATGGGGGGGGACAATTCTAGATGCTGTTGATTTAAATTTCTAGGGAATTTGGTTTAGGGGAAGAAGTGAAGCAGTCACTTAAGGACATATTTAAACAAGTCGCTCTATGCTATACTAGAAGTGAATAGAAATACTTGGGAGAGAGACTCCTAAATCCATTAATACTGAATACATCAGGATAGAGTTCTGTCTCCTTCGAGACACTTCCTTGTTCGAGTCAGCATTTAGTATTTGGCAGCTTGTTCAACACTCCCTGATTCCGTTTACCTTTACTCCACATCCCATTCTCTTACTGCCCACGTCCTCCTCTCTGCAGGATTGGATGGGCAGGGTGTAGGTGGCGGTGGTTGGTCCTCCACGTCCTCCCCATATGTTGTCCATTTAATTCAGGAGCACTGATTCCTCCGAAGTGTGCTCTGCCATGGGAAAATGGACACATGTGCCTCAACCCAGGAATAATTAAGTCTGCTTTTTTTTTTATTTTTACAGAAAAAGCTAGTGATTCAGGGGAAGCAGATTGCAATGCACTACAGCAACCCCAGGCCTAAATTTGAAGACTGGCTTTGTAACAAGGTAAGAAGTGTGTTTTCTGTAAAAGGGTTCTACTAATCAGTGTTGGGCCTAGATGTGTGTATCAACCTGCTGTGGAAAAAGGTGAATGGGAAAAATTGCAAGTTTTAACAGGCCAGTTTTCATGAGATTGCCCTACATTAAAGAAAGAAACGGGAATAAAATGAGGTGGATATTGGA
Source organism: Alligator sinensis (assembly GCF_000455745.1). Lineage (NCBI taxonomy): Eukaryota > Metazoa > Chordata > Crocodylia > Alligatoridae > Alligator > Alligator sinensis. Next base: position 271,321 of record NW_005842129.1, on the reverse strand, counting down.
TCCAAATTACATAGTAGATATTCAACCAAGGGAGCAAGGTTGGCAGCACATAATAATAAAGTCTAAAAGGGCTTCTGTGACCTGATCTCCAGTGATTTCTGCATTAATTTCATTAACTTGTGGTTGAATTAAAGTATGTCTTTTAAGAAAACATTAATCTTGATGTAAACTTAAGTGGCAGAATGCATAGTGTCCCTGAGTGAGTTGTTTTACCATTGATTAAAAAATATCCAGTCTGAATTTGCCTACTTTGACTTCTGTGTGCAGCATCTTACAATTGTGCAACTACAGTGGCTTCTGGAGAACATAGGTCAAAAGAATGTCGCTGATGTTTTGAGCTTAAATACACAAAAGCAGCACCTCCTGAAAGGAGGTTACATTAAAATACAGAGCAGTTGCTAGCCTGGGGTTGAGGAGATGGTGTAGTTGGGCTTTGACATCAACTGCATATTTGGGAAAATAACTAAATTCTTTATTCATCCACTACAATAGCTGTTCAGCTGCTTTTGGCCACAATAATCATAACTTAATACTGTGATCAGTAAAAGAGTTGTACATTCCTTGCTTGCTTTTTTCCTTTCCCCCCAGTCCTATTTCAGTTGCAGTGTGTTTTGTGCCACTAAGAACCATTCAGCTCACTCTTAGAGATTGGTTCCATTTAGCTCCCCAGACTCAAAATACCTTATCTAATTTGCTTACAGCAGTATTGAGATGGGTTTATTTCACACAAGTTTCAGTCACTAGCAGGATTACCCACTTCATACTTGTCCCAGTTTTCTCAGTCAGTGTTAATGGATACACATCAGCATCTGGGCAGTACTACTCAGTACCTGCTATCCTTCTTTTACTTGTGTGTGTTGTCATTTGCAGTGGAGCTTGGGCTTCTCAAAACTGAACAAGCCTGAATTTCATGCTGTTATACAGCATGTCCAATTAGTTGGGAGGTAAGCAGTCATAGTACACTGAGACCTGACAAGGAGCAGTGTTTAAAGTAGAGTTTGTGATAAGTGGATGCATCTATTTCAGTAACTAGGATTATAGGTTGCAAGCTGCTAGTGAACTAGCTGACTTCAATTTCAGGAAGAGTCACTTGTTTGAATGAAGATAGCTCATATCTCAGGAGCAGCTACTACTTGGATTAGATTTTTAGTCTCATGTACAGAGGCTTTCACAGTAGTGACATGCTGAAAATGAGATGTCTGCATGTGGCAGCATGTGAAATGGCTGCAACATCTGAAAGCTGCTTTCTTTTCTTTAGTGCTGCCTTTACAACTTCAGGAGAAGACTAAAATGCTTCCGCTGTGGAGCTGATAAATTTGGTAAGTTACATTAAGCTTTTTGAATATTAGGTTATGTATGGTATTTCTTGATTTGATTCGATGTTACAAATGGCAGTTCAGGTCCTAACCTGGTTTGTAACAAGTCTTTGAATTTTAAGTGACCGATCCATTCTGTAACTAAAAGCAATTTCCTCTTTACTATGAAGATTCAGAACAAGAGGTACCTCCTGGAGCAACAGAGGCTGTTCAGTCTGTGGATTACTACTGTGATAGTAAGTTTAAAAAAAACACTTTTGCTTTATTCATTAAATTTCATGAGTGGCAGAATGCCAACACTGATGTAACAGTACTGAAGTACTGACTAGTGTCTCAGCGTGAGCTATGTGCTTGGGTCCCACCTGCAACTCCATTATAATACAGACCCCTTAGCTTGCTTTGTTCAATCATGAATGTGTGATGGCTTGATATGTTGCATCTGTAAAGAAGTTTGGGGGGGGATCTTGAAAACCCATTTACCTTCCCCCAGAGGGTTTTTCCTTTACTGTGCTCTATAGGCTATTCTCACAAGCTAAAAGAGTTCTGAAGAGCCTTCATAAACCTAACTGATTTGAGATTTTCTCTGTGTTCTTCAGCCATTATTCTCCGAAATATAGCTCCTCACACAGTAGTGGAGTCCATCATGACTGCACTATCTCCATATGCTTCTCTGGCAGTTAATAACATTCGCCTTATTAAAGACAAGCAGACCCAGCAAAACAGGGGCTTTGCATTTGTCCAGCTGTCTTCTGCAATGGTGAGTGGTGTAATACACTTGAAACAAAATATGGGATGCTGGTGTGATTTAAAACAAGGAAATAGTCTTTGGGGAATAGCACCTGATATACTGGATATGGATTTATTGGATATGTCACTTAGCCAATCTGTGCTTTATCTTCCTTAAACACGTGATGAGGTACTTGGAGGTCATCAAATGAGAAATGTGTATAAATTGGGGGGTGGGGAGAGGGGCGCTAGATTTGTTCTTATCGTTATAGTGGGTGGGTACTCTCATCTGGAGATATGATCTGGATTTGAACCTGTCACGTGAAATAAACAGCTTAGTCATTTGCATTTGACAGTTGAATGTTTGCTTGGGAGGGTGTTCAATATAAGGTTTAATGTACCCTGGCACCTGTTCAGTGTCTTCATGAGTGACTTGGATGAGGGCATGGCAAGCACCTTGTCCAAGTTTGCAGATGATACCAAATTATGGGGCAAAGTTAATACACCAGAGGGTAGGGAATGGATCCAGGCAGATCTGGACAGGTTGGAAAAATGGGCAGAACGAAATAGGACGCAGTTCAACAAAGACAAGTACGAAGTGCTGCACCTGTGCAAAAAGAACCACCAATACACTTAGAGGCTGGGGGATGACCTCACCGGCAGGCAGCAGAAAGGGATCTTGGAGACATAGGTGACTCCCAAGATGAACATGAGTCTTGAATGTGACCAAGTGATCAACAAGGCTAACCGCACTTTATTATGCATTAGCAGGTGCACGATGATCAGGTCCAGGGAGGTGATGCTTCCTCTCTATGCGGCACTGGTCAGGCTGCAGTTGGAGTACTGTGTCCTTTTTTGGGCACTGCACTTCAAGAGGGATGTGGAGAATCTTGAGAGGGTTCAGAGGAGGGTCACTCATATGGTCAGAGGCCTGTAGTAGGCAAGGCCCTACAAGGAGAGAGAGAGACCTAGATCTCTTCAGCCTGCACAGGAGAAGACTGGGAGGTGATCTTGTGGCTGTCTATAAATTCATCAGGGGAGGGCAGCAGAGAATAGGAGATGTTCTATTTACTAGGGCACCCCCTGGAGTAACTAGGAATAATGGCCACAGATTAATGGAGAACAGATTTAGGTTGGACATTAGGTAGACCTTCTTCTTCACAGTAAGGGTTGCCAGAATCTGGAATGGGCTTCCAAGGAAGGTGGTGCTCTCCCCTACCTTTGGGGGTCTTCAGAAAGAGAGTGGACAAGCAGCTGCCTGGGCTCATCTGACCCTGGCGGTCTTTCCTGCCCAGGGCAGGGGGTTGGACTCGATGGCCTACTGAGGTCCCTTTCGACTCTAATATCTATGAACCTATGAGTTTATCAGAGCTACTTTATCAACTGGTTCTGGTGAGTGAAACTTTTCCAAGAGCTTTTATAGTAGAATGATGGGGTTTAAGGAAGTTTTATAGCCTCAGCTACTTGCAATACTGCATCTGAAATTGCATCTTAGTTGTGCTTTTTTGAAAGATTAAAGGTTTCGGTACATCATTGGAATGAACTCTTGAGTCTTTACTTCAACAGGTAACTTGCCCTTGAGTTGGAGGCTTGGGCTATACTGACAGAGATTCTTTCTCTTTGTAGGATGCATCTCAACTGTTGCAGATTTTACAAAGTCTTCAGCCACCGTTGAAAATAGATGGCAAAACAATTGGTGTTGATTTTGCAAAGAGTGCCAGAAAGTGAGTTGCAAGGAGCTGCTTTTCTTCATCTCTTAATAATAATAATAATAATAGTTTAAAAAAAAAAAAAAAAAAAAAAAAAAAAAAAAAAAAAAAGGCCAAAATGTCCTGGGTAGCATTGCAAACACTTAGAGGATAAGAGTAGAATCCAGGAGTTAAATTTCATTTTGTCAGTAGCGCAAGACAAACATCAGTAATGTGAAGCACTTAAAATATAAAAGCAAATGCAGTTCTGGCCTACATTAGCAGTATTGTATTTATAGTATGAGAGGGCATAGTAGCAGATGCTAGTTAAGTCACAGCTGAAGTATTATATATAGTTCTGGGCTCCACATTTCAAAGCGGGTGTGAAGAGTTTGGGCAGGATCAAGAGGTGTGAGACCAACGTGATGCTAAAGTAGTTGAAATGTAAGCGGTATGAGGAAAGGTTGAGAGAACAGGTTGTTTAGTTTGGGGAAAGAAGAAGGATGTGGGGGCATGATAGCAGTTTTCAACTAGTTCAAAGGTTACTTAAAGGAGGAAGAGAATTTTCTTCCTTCTTTACCTTCTTCCTTGCTGCAAAAGGCAGGACATGAAGCAATGGATTTAAACTGCAGCAAAACAGATCTAGATTAAATCTAAAAAAAAATATCCTTTCTGTTAAAATAATAGAACAGTGGAACCCTTCCTTTAAAAAACAAACAAACAAAAACCACAGATACAAAATAAAAGGTTAACAAGTATACCGCTATAAGCCTCAAAAATACCCTCCTCCTTTCCCCCCGGATTTGCCAAACTACCCTTCAGCTTATTTGCTTTCTACAGATATCTTGAGTTTTACTAAAATCTGTGTATAAGGAGAGTCTGAGTCTTCCTTGCATCAGTAGCATGAAATGATAATTACACATAATCATGATTTGATCTTCCTGGTTTCAGAGATTTGCTTCTCCCAGATGGTAACCGGGTGAGCGCCTTCTCTGTGGCAAGCACAGCCATTGCTGCAGCTCAGTGGTCATCCACCCAGGTATGATTTGGGGCCTTTGGTGCATGGTCACATTATTCTTGCTGAAATGAAACCAGAATGCATTTAGCATCACTGTTTATTGCTCAGAATTGCTCAATTGGTTAAATTTATATACAAAGTGCTAGGAAGGGAAATAATCGGTATAGTTGCTCAATTCAGTAACGCACTTGTCTCTGATAAAACTTATCTGCTTGAATTCACAGCCTCAGACTGGAGAAGGAGGCACCATTGACTATAGCTACCTCCAACCAGGACAGGATGGCTACACCCAGTATGCTCAGGTTAGTAGTGTTGGTTAATTCTCTTGGTAGTGTGTACTTATAGGGCCTTGTCAGACATTTCTTCCAGGTTATGTGCAGTTTTATCACAACAAGTCTTAACATGCCAAAGGGTAAAATAATTTGTTCTGAGATAAAAATGGTAAATTTGCCACAAAGTTGTTACTGGTTGAAACGTTACATTTTTTGGCATGCGGAACAATTTTAGCACCTGTCCAGTGTACTTCCCCTTGGCCCCCTTCCCCCACAAGCATTCTGCAGAGGCAGTAGTAAAACATGGCTCTCATCCTGGAGCATAAGAGCATGTACACTAACTCCAGTTTCTTCTGGAATGGAGTCTGTGGGGTACACGACCAGCGTGAATCCATTCCAGGCTCGGAGTGTGTTTGGGAAGAAAATAGAATGACCATACTGTGGCCAATCATTGCTATTCTTCCTGCAGTAGAGCCGGGGGATACTGCAAAATGCACTTGGCTTTTCCAGCTGGCGAGTGCAGGCAGCTCAAGTTTGTACAACGCTTTTTCCATCCAGGGAATCAAGTCCCTAAATGTCTGGCACAGTACTGTATGCAGTCATTCCATTCCGTGACAGAATTCAGCAGTTCCCATTGTGCATTGAAAATAATATCTGCCAGTGCCTGTAGTCAGTATTAAACTTGGCTTAACCGGATGTTCATTCTGCATTTTATTTCATAGTACTCGCAGGATTATCAGCAGTACTACCAGAACCAAGCAGGCGTATTGGACACAGATGGAGCTACCATATCAGGTAATAATCCTTTGTTTAACCTTTTTTCATTTTGTTTGGGATGAGATTTTATTTTTATGGAACAATATTAAGAGCAGAGCTAATCCCTTTGTATGACAGACTCCTAACATCAGTAATTACGAAACTCAGTTGATTCTGCCAGTTGATACAAAGGAGTGATTAAGTTGGTCAAACCAAGGCTCACTAAAGGTCTTCTCAAGATGGAGTCTCTTCTGCTAGTTAAAGGGAGAAGGGGGGGGGTGGGGTGCAATAGGGACTTGCATAATTTAAATCTGCATTTAGATCATAGTCCCTACCTGAGTGATTCCCACCAAAACTTTGCTGCCAGCTGTTCTGTGCGAGGAATTGCTTGTTATGTGTGCTTTAGCTGGCTGTCTAAAAAGTATTTGTACAAAAAGCATTTGTATGCATGCCTAGAGGGATCTTGTGTGTATTCTGAGTCTGTTCATAACTTCTGTCTACTCAGAATGTGTTGAGTTTACAGTTCCCTTTTCCAAAGAGCCTGCTTGTATAGCCTTCTGTAAGGACAAGTCTTCTCTCTTTGAATTCAATTGTCAAAGCTACTGTATATATTGTACTTTGTGTTGCTATCACCCCCACTCTCCTCTCCATTGCCACCACTTTGAATTGGAAATAGGAGCTGATGTCCTCTTCAATAAGTGAAATTACAGTAGCTCTGGAAAAGGGGGCTAGTCCAGATATAAGCTGATGAACTTTTAACCTTGTAGGTGCTCCAGTTACCACCACTACAGCTGCTGTGGTATCCCAGAGTCCTCAGCTGTACAGTCAACAAAACAATTCATCTGACTCTCAGGTAAATGAGCTAATTACTCCTTCAGACTAATGTGACAGTCTCATTTGGATTATTTTCTGGCTGTGATCTTTTAAAATTAGCGTAGCAAAGTTGGTAAGTCCTTACTTCCTGAACTGAAGCCTCTCCATAGACCGAAGTTAGTATGTTGTAGAGATTTTAGTTATAAAAGAACAGCTACCTGCCTTTCTTCCTTTGCTGGCTGGGATTCCTTTATCTTGGAAAAATAAATATGGGTCAAGAACAGCTAGCTACTCTATCCATGCTACATGCTGTGGATGGCTTGGTTTGCTGATGTTGGTTGCCACAGACCCCAAATCACATCCTTAATGATTCCAATTCTTTACAGACACCAGCAGCTCAGCCAAGCACTAGCACACAGGCACAATCGACTTCCCCAACTGGTGTGGTTCCTGGCACCAAATATGGTAAGCGAAAACTGAATCATCTTGTGGACAGCTGCATATATGTTGTTTGGTAGCAATAGATCAGTGTGCTCCTTTGGTTTATTGTCTCATGGCCATGCATTGCCACAAAACCATTGATGACATGGGAATGCTTTTACAGACATCTGTTGTTATAGTTCCTATGGTCTGAAACTGAAAGGTGCCTGTCTGATTTAAATAGAATAGTCTTGTCCCATCTCTTCCTCTTCTCTTTTCACAGCTGTCCCTGACACCTCTACGTACCAATATGATGAGTCTTCAGGTTATTATTATGATCCTATAACAGGACTCTATTATGATCCTAACTCTCAGGTAAATGCAAGCTTTTTCCCATCTGTCTTAAAGATATAGGTCTGCAGGTTTTCAGCCTCTGAGTGAAACTGTTTTTCAGGATGAACGATTACAAGCAGTTTATACCCTGAACAATATCTTAGGGCTGATCTGTTTTCTGTGGTGGGTGCATTGTTTTTTTCCCTTTGATAGCCTATATTAGGCCTCCTAATGAATCCTGTTCCTGAGACCTTTAGTTGCCCAGTATCTAAATTTGTTTATTTCTGGTCTAGAAGGGAAAATTGACTTAGACTTCTGCCTATTTCCATGGTGCTGTTTAGAGTGCATGTGCTTGGGAGCAAAAGATCTAAGAGGCCGACACCTATTTGTCCCCTTCGTAGAGGGCTGAAGTGTTCTGGGAAGAGTTGAACATTCTCTTGTTTGTCCTGTATATGTTTAGCCTATATTTGGTTTATAATCATCTGGTTTTGATTTCTCTCTCAGTATTACTACAATGCCCTAACCCAACAATATCTTTACTGGGATGGTGAGAAAGAGACATATGTGCCTGCTGCTGACAGTGTAACTTACCAGCAAACACTTAATGCAACTACCACCAAAGAAGTGAAGGAGAAGAAAGAGAAACCTAAGAGCAAAACAGCTCAGCAGGTGAGATGAAATCCAGTCTTGGTTGGATTGGAAATGCTCCTATGTAACAGTGTCATTTGCCCAGCTGGAAATGAACCATGCAGGGCTACCAGTGGGGTCTTTTGAGAGCTGGGGAAAGTTCTGGTGGATCCCTTGGTTGGATATGTGGCCCTGTGGGGCAAGGAATCAAGTAATCACTTAGGTAATTTTAGGTTAAGACCAGCTGTTGATATTGTCACCAGGTACAACAGCCAAATTACAGCCTGCTGGGACTCTGTATAAGGAATGGCTCTGATTGCATCCACTATTTTATGGAAATATTTTAATAAAATATACAGGGTGCTGTAGCATACATTGCTCTAGTGAGTGCAGGTATTGGAGTGAATGACAAGTCCCAGGAGGGTTTTTACTGTGACTCTGTAGTGGCTTGTCTGACCCTCAGTTGCCTGTCTTCCAGATTGCTAAAGACATGGAGCGTTGGGCAAAGAGTTTGAATAAACAAAAAGAAAATTTTAAGAATAGCTTTCAGCCGCTCAGCTCCAGGGAGGAGGAGAGGAAGGAATCTGCAGCTGCAGATGCTGGCTTTGCCCTCTTTGAAAAAAAGGTAAAGCTTTTCGTGTAGTAAAATGGTTACAGAGAGGGACAGATTGTGCAGTGCTCAGAGCCTCAAAGGTTTCTTACTTTTCCTAGGGTACCTTGTCTGAAAGACAGCAGATCATGGCGGAGGTGGTGAAGAATGGAGAAGAGGAGAACCCGCTTAAAGTAAGTGTGTAACTATTCAGCAGTATGAAAATGCATTGTAGCCTTTGAGACCAATATGTGGTGGTTGAGCTGCAGGGCATATTGTGGTGTGACTTGAGAGCAGGTACTCCAGTATCTGAGTAGGATTAATAATAGACCTATTCTGAGTGGTGGGGCCACTTCTTCCAACAGAATCAGGCCATTCTTAGTAATAGATTACGTAGACTATTCTTGTGGAGGGGGCCCAGTGGAAGAGTCCCAATCTGATGCAGGGCTCAAGTAACGGTCTTGGGTTCTCCAAACACATTAATCATGTTTAGAAGGAACATCCATTCTCTTATAAGGTGCGGTGTCCTTAATGTTGAGCTCTGAAACTTTTCATAACTGTCCATTGTGGGTTGAATGCGACATTGCTGCACCCCATATAATGAAACGTGTTTCCTCCCCGACTCATTTAGGCTGCTGACAGATGTTTAAATCATAGAAAGCCTGGCGCAGTGGGATCAGGGGGCATCAGATCCCAATTGCACCTTACATGCTGGTGCTAAGGGAGCTTGGGATCATATTCCTGGGCTTTCCCTGCACCAGCAAGGAGAAAGCCAGGCATCTGACAATCAGCTGATTGTCAGTTGGTGGGGTCTGCACTGGGGCTGGTTGGAGACCCTGGTGCAGTCCTAATCCTGCCACACCTTCCATGTAAGGCACAATGGAAACTAGCCACAAAAATAATTCCTGAAAATATGTAATGTTTATGTAGCTGGTTTCCTCTTTTTGTTGCGGTATTCCCTGAACATGTGGCTGGGTCACTGGTTAAGACATTATTAATGCACTACTCCTTTCTTTAAAATGTAATGTCTGCAACAGGCCTCAGTCTCTCATTTCACCAATCTGCTACTGTGACATCTTCTCTGTTACCTTCCAATAGGTTGTTCTTGTGGCTAATTAGTGGTTTGCTTTTTCTTCCAGCGTGGTTTAGTGGCTGCCTACAGTGGAGATAGTGATAACGAGGAGGACTTGTTGGAAAGAATGGAAAATGAGGAAGAGAAACTGACAGACTGGAAGAAGATGGCTTGTCTGCTGTGTAGGAGGCAGTTTCCTAACAAAGATGCTCTGATCCGGCATCAGCAGCTTTCAGACCTACACAAGGTAACTACACTTGTGAGCAATTGCCATCTCTCTGGAGATGTTCTTGTTGTAAATGTTGAATGGGGTAAAGATCAGAGTCCATAGTATCATTTGTGTGTTGGAGCTGGGGTGTTTCTCTTCAGAACCAGTCTTCTGTTGGAGATTTGTTTCCAGGTATACTAATAGAGTCTCAGTGAGAAGGTGGATAACCTCCTCAGATGGTCTAATGCAAGTCTTTTTTTTTTTTTTAACACAGCAAAATATGGATATCTATAGGAGATCAAAACTGTCAGAGCAGGAACTCGAAGCCTTGGAGTTGCGTGAGAGAGAGGTTAGTGTTCATGTAGTGAAATGTACAACTAATGCAGAGAGAAATCCTGCACAAAGGGTGGCTGGGATCTTTTGTTTCTGGCACTGTCACTGTCGGGATAACCAGAATCTAGCATAATGCAAGCACTTTATCTTTGGAGCAAGGTTGGAGTTTTCACAAGGACTGGGAAGGAAATAATAAAGTCCTCTCACTTTCCACTTACTGTGGAAGGGCCCTCCTCCATTATTTGCTCCATAGCAGTGTTTTATGCTGTATAAGTGTCTTAATATCTATGAACTCTTGAGCTGTGGCAGTGATCCTTAGCTGACTGAAAGTGAGCAGAAAAAACAAAAACTCAGCAGTAGCTGGCATGCAGGAGGATATTGCCAAACCTGTATTACCTCATTGGCTTTTTCATTTATAGGTGTACGCACCATGTAGCCTGAGCATCTTGCAGTGGAGCTGAAAAAAATACTTCCCAGTCAAAACAGCCCTATTTCAAAAACAATTTTTGGTCATAGCATAGAACTGGTTCAGGGTTCTTGGGCAGAGAGACTGAGAGCCTGTTTGTTAGTAATGATTCTGGGCTTTTAGTTTCTCTGCTTAAAGCCTTTCTGCACTATTTGCTTCACATTGGTTTCTGCAGTCAGCTGTGAACCTGGCCTTGAATCTTCCACCTCATTTTTTAGCTGGTAAAACTGCTAAGCTGAGTAAGCTATTTGGATGAATGTTTATGTGAGAGGTCCTTAACAGAGTTCGTGTTTCAGTGAATATTATCAAGTACTAGGTAGAGCTGGCAATACCAAGTTTATTGGAAAGTTTGGATCCTCCAAACATTGCTGATCACATAAACAGCTCCTGCTTAACAGTAATGCTCTGAGCATCTTGGCCTTTCTCAAATGTACAGAGGATTCTGGCTTTATGTGCCCAGGGGCAGGCAGCATTAAATTGCTATAAAGTGATGCTTTTAATCCTATGGAATATGTCATTGCAGATGAAATACAGAGACAGAGCTGCAGAACGGCGAGAGAAATATGGCATCCCAGAGCCCCCAGAGCCAAAGCGCAAGAAAGTGTATGATGCTGGCACAGTGTATGTATTTGAAAGCCATTACAGTACTTGCTAGAATACATGACAGCCCTCTACTTGATCTAACAGTATTTTCTTCTTTAGGAATTATGAGCAGCCTACCAAAGATGGCCTTGATAATAGTAATATTGGCAACAAAATGCTCCAGGCCATGGGCTGGAGGGAAGGTTCAGGATTGGGAAGGAAATGTCAGGGTATCACAGCTCCCATTGAGGTAAGCATGGGGTGTAAGATGTCCAGTTTTCTGCAGAGTAGAGGAATGTGGCATTGGCTGAATGAAAGCAGATCTATCTATCTTGGCTTTGCTGAGGATGTTCTGGTTTTGTTTTGGCTGTTGGAAAAGAATATGCAGCCTACAAGGAAGATCGCACTACTGTCTGTAAGCCAGTGGTGCTCAACCTCAAGCCCATGGGCTGAATCCATTCCATGAAACTGTGTTATCACACAGCTGAGCCTAAAGCTATAAGAG
>NW_005842129.1:245317-259566 GCF_000455745.1 Alligator sinensis | reverse complement strand
TTTCCCTACTGCCAAATTTACAGACCTGTGGGGAGCCCCACAGGCCAGATGACATGAACTCCGTGCATGGGGCCAGGCCAACATGCGGGGGTTGTTTTATAGCTAGATCCAGTGTACAGGGCTGGATGGGTTAAGCATTATTGGTCTAAGCTAGTGTGAACTCTGAAGTGTGACATTCACATGCAGCACAAGATTCAGGCTAGCAGTTCAGATGGGACTAGATTATCTTGCACTGAAATGCTTTGCATCTCATTCACTGCACTTGAGAACCTAATTTTTCTGACCCAGATGGTGACGGTAGGTAATGACTAGAATTGCTGATCCATCACACTGCTCCATGGTGGGTCTGCTCAATGGCCAGTATCCAGTTTCTTGGCTGTTAGCTAGGCTGTGTATGCAGACATTTTTTTTTTAGTAGCAATTTGTCTGGTATGTCCCTTCCTGCTGTCACAGTGAATTCTGGCAGCTGTGTAAAGAGGTAAGTGTTTCATGCTCGACTCTTGTCTCGCTCACTGAGCCAACGTTGAAGAGTAGGTCTGGCAACATATCTGCTGAATGCGTTTTTTTTAATTGCTAAAGGAGTATCATGAGAAGTTCTGTCAAGTCAGTTGTTTCTCAGTAGACACTATTTCCTTATCACAGGCTGGGGACTTGTCAAATGTACCATGCTGGGCATCAGAAGGCAAGGTCAAGACTAACTAGCTCTTTCATGCCAAAGCTTTAAAAACCCCTCTTTTTTTTCTTTGCAGGCTCAAGTACGCATGAGGGGAGCTGGCTTGGGAGCCAAGGGTAGTTCCTACGGTGTTTCTACTGCAGACTCATACAAGGATGCAGTTCGGAAAGCTATGTTTGCCCGCTTCACAGAGATGGAATGATGGTCTTCACTGCCCACAAGGCAAAGAAGCCAGCAAAATACTTGACTCCTCATATGGAACAGACTGTTAAACCCTGTAGCCTTGTGGCACCACTGCATTCTGGCAATGGCTTTTGGGTTAACTATTTAATTCCCTTGGACTTCCTTTCCTCTCAGCATGGAACACTTCCATGTGTGGATCCTTTGAACTGCCACAACTTCATGCTGGAGAGCTCCTGGCTAGACCAAAGGGGATGCTAATCTTTATACATTTTTGTATATAATGTAATGTATTTTATGTTTGGAACTTGTAGTCTAAATGTCACTCCTGTCCTTTTGGAGCAGGTCAGGGATGTGTTAACTGGGTTTGACACTGCTCTCTCTGCTCTACTTCATTGTACTGTCTGTATGTCTTTTTGGAAAGTGTTCCTGTACATTTTGTATGATACACCTTTGTATAGACTTTTTGAAAACTTTGACTCTAGTTCCCAGTTTTGGCTTATTTCCAAAAGTAATACACCTAAAAATGATCCTGGCTTTTTTTTAGTGGAATTGGGTGATAAGCAGTTACCATCTCTGTGACAGTAATTATCCCTTTATAAGTTTGCTTCTCCCTTTGCTGAGGGGTTTCAGTGAGTTTTGTGTCTTGTATCTTGACCTACCTTTATAACTGCTGGGGTTGGGGGTAAGGAAGGAGGAGCATAAGCAGAGAAAGACAGAATGCTTCAGTTACTGAACTGTGACTGACTACCTGCAGCAAGAATTTAACATGCACACTCCTTGGTGTTACAGGCCCCAACCCCAGCTCAACTGTAGTGTGCAGTTTTGCCTTTTAACGGTTCCTGTTGCTCATTGGCAAGAATACTTGCTGTAGTAGACCGTCTAACAGTAGAGCTACATATTGGCCTACTTGTCACTCCAGTGGGAGTACACTACAGTCATTGTCCAAGTGAATTATTGCTTGGAAAACAGTCTGAATTGCTAACTAGTATTCTGATACTTTAAAAATGGGCAGAGGCGAGGTCTCTGCCTTCTACTTCTGCCTGCTGCTACTCCAATTCAAGTAGTGAAGTCCGGATTTGAAAACTTTTAGAGTTAGCTGCCTGACCTAAGTCCTGGTTACCAGCAAGGTGAGGGCATATTTATCCCACATTCCTTAGCCTCAGCTGTGCTTTTACCACTGCCTCTGTCTGCGTCTCTGTTCATTAGTCTGCTACTTATTGAAATAATTAATTGCAGCCCGTGACCATGTTTCTTGTCAGGAGTGAGGCTGTTTGTCAAGCTTTGCAATAGGGCATTTTTGTGGTCATATAGAAAGAGCCAAGATTGCTTTCTTCTTCCTGGAACGTATTTTCCTGCAAACAGGTGGACAAACCCTGCTGTCTCCTTTTAAATGTACAGAGGTCAGAAGTGTAAGGTCTTAGCGCAGGCTTCCTCAGCCTTCAGTGCTCTCCTAGTTTCACTTCCTTGAGGGAAAATAAAGCTAGGGACAGAGGAGGCACCTTCGTTACTCCTAGACCATTAATTCTCAAACCGGGGTGCTGCATTCTTTCAAGGGTCCTGTAGGGTGTCAGGCAATGCTAGAGCAGTGGTTCTCAAACTTTTTTTCTACCAGGACCAATTTGTAAACATTAGTGGCCAGTTCTGACCCAGTCCCCCTCACTCCCTACCTGCTGCCCTCCACCCCCAGGTCACAACCCTCTTGTATGTGGGGAGGGGGGTGCCTCAGCAGTCCCTTGCAGGCTGGAGCTCTGCCAGCCTGCAAAAGAAAGGCCATGGTTTTCCACGTTTTTCTCCTTTATGGGAGAATCCATTTTTAAAGTTTGCTCACAACCCTTTTGGTACATTGTTGCGACCCACTTTTGGTCACAACCTACACGGGTTGCAAAACACTGCGTTAGAGCCCAATTAGTTGCAAAACAAAATAAACCCAAGCATATAGGTTGTAGCAGTGTTAGTCTAAGGACATAGGCAGATAATCAGATTTACCCAAAGAACTGTATCTTTTATTAGACCAACTCATAGTTGGAAAAATTATTTTCAAGCTTTCAGGTATAAATACCCTTCACCAGGGTGATGAAGCATCTGCAGTTGGTGTGTGCTCTTCCTGGATGCGATTGATTAATAGTAAAGAAGCCAGAGGCTGGTCTGTATGCAAGACAGGCAGTCAGTGAAGATGTAAATTGAGGAGAAAGTGGGGCAGGGGGAATGAATGTAGCTGGTAAATAGTGGAGAGGTACCTGGGAAGTCGGATGTTAGGCAGGTTATAATGTGTCATAAATCCAATGTCTATATTTAGTCCATGAATCTTTGTATCCAGTAGTTTGATGAAGTTAAGTTAATAGGCTGGTCTTTGAAAGGTGTTTTGTAAATTCTCTTTAAGGATTAGAACTCAAGAGACTGGAGAGAGAAAGTGGTTTTCTTCTCAGAAATGTGCCTCCGCAGGTAATTGGCTATTCCTTTCTCTGATAAAGTTTCGGTGTGTGTTCATTCTGGTGCACAGTTGTTTGGTCTCCTATGTATTTTCCATCAGGGCATTTGGTGCATTGGATAAGATACATTACACTTCTGGAGGCACAACTGTAAGATCCAGGAATGCTGATCGTTCTATTGTGGGGTATAGTAATTGGGGTGGTGGAGATGTGTTGGCAGGTTTTACATTTCTTGGCATGGCCTGGTCTGGGTCCATTTGGTGTGGTTTGGGCCATAGGAAGTTTGTTTCTGGTGATGAGGTTAGCAAGGTTTGGTGCTTGTTTGAAGGCTAAGATGGGTGTTTCTGGGAGGAAGATCTCTTAAGAATTGGGTCTTCTAGTATAGGTTGCAGTTGTTAGAGGATTTTCTTTATAGGTTCCAGGGAAGGGTGGTATGTCATAACCAGCGGTGTGCGATTCCTTCTGTACTGCAGCAGTTCTTCACGTGGTATCTGGGTGGCTCTTTCAAATGTGCCATCTATCTCTGGAGGAGTATCCTTGAGTTGAAAGCCTTTTTGAGATTTGTGAGGTGGCGATCCCAGGTGTTCTCTGCAAATTCAGTGGTATCTGAGGACTTGGCTGTATATCACAGCTTTCTTGGTGTGTTTAGGGTGATTGCTGATTCTGTGCAAATATGTAAGTTGATCTGTGGGTTTCTTGTATATTGTTTGTATTTTACTTTTCTGGATACTGATTATCATGTCTAAAAAGGAGATTTGGTGCTGGAGTACTCAGGAAATAGTTCGATGGAGGGGAGATGATTGTTCAGTTTCTGATGGAACTCAATTAGAGATTGCAGGATTTCAGTCCAAATGATGACAGTGTCATCAACTGTACCTTAAGTATAGCAAGAGTTTGATGGTGCAGTCTGAGGAATTCTTCCCAGTGACTTATAAAAAAAGGTTGGCATACTGTGGGGCTGTTTTGGTGCCTGTGGTCTGGAGGAAGTGTTTCACAGATGAACCTATGAATTTCACTACTGGATACAAAGATTCATGGACTAAATACAGACATTGGATTTATGACACATTATAACCTGCCTGACATCTGACTCCCTAGGTACCTCTCCAATATTTACCAGCTACTTTCACCCCACCCCTGTCTCACCCACTGACTCCTCAGTTTACATTTTCACTGACTGGCTTTCTTACATGCTTCTGCCTTCTTTACTATTCATTCCATCCAGGAAGAGCACACACCAACTGCAGATGCTTCATCAGCCTGAGGAAGGGTATTTTATACCTGAAAGCTTGCAAAGAAGTATTTTTCCAACTATTTGAGTTGGTCTAATAAAAGATACCAAATTTACTGAAAGAACCTTGTCTGCAAGATAAACCCAGAGATTTCAAATTGGAATCCATGCTGTTAAAACCATTTTCACGTGCTGTGGCCTTTCTGAGTTCTTTGCAACAGGAAAACTATTATTTTTTTCCATAGTCAGGAAGTTATAACTAAGAGTTGGCATTTTCTGAGGGCTGCTTTCAGTCTAAAAAAGTTAAGAACCACTGTCCTAGATCCTTCTGATGTGTTGAGTTTTGTGTGATCCTTGGACACTGCTTTCAGGGAATCGATGGATCTTGGCAACCTTGAGAATTTCAGCCCAAAGAGAGAAGTGCTGTGCAGCTGAAGTTGTATACAAGGTTGGGGGAGGTGTTTTTCTACATATACTTTTAGCAAATCTCTGCTCCTCTGTTAGGCTTTACTACTGGAGCTGCCTTTTCCTAGGGCAGTCATAACTCCCTCCATTGGTAGCTCCCAGGTTCCAGCCTAGGTGGCACTTGCCAGTGCAGAAATGCATACTTGAGTCTGCAGTTCTCAGAATTGCAGACACAAGTGTGCATTTCTGTGAATTGTGTTCTTCCTGGTGTTGATTCTGAAATTCATGACATGCACTTTAAGTTTAGTTCAAGTCAAAGTTAGCAATTAAATACTTGATCAAAGCTGGTGTGAAGTTGAGGGAGGCAGGCAGATGTAACTGGCAAAATGACAACTTGGTTGAACTAAATGTTTGGAGCCATCAAGGCAGCTCTTCCTGGCATGAAACTAATGATTCTTATGTTGAAGATAGTTTCTGTGATAGTCTGAGTCAGGCAGAAAGCATGTTAGATTTGCCGCTCTTGCACTAAATCAAAGATGTGTAGCATAAGCTCTTGCATGCAGCAGGCTTACTTCATCAGATGCTGTGAAGGGGACACAGCAACTGATGAAGTGAGCCAGCTGCTTACAAGATCTTATTGTTAAGCATCTCTGATTTGGTTGGCAGAGTAAATTTGTACCTTTATAGGCTTTCTGCCTCACTTATATTGACACCTTTGCAACCTGTCTCTTCCAAAGTCCATGTTAATTGCCCAAGCATCTCCCACCTAATCAGTTTCTTGCTATTGTACTGGCATTGAGCATTAACAGCATTTTAAGTATCTCCTGAGTTTCGGCTGTGGCATCTTGAGAGCTTAGTGCCCTGAGGACTGAAATGTCCAACTGAAGTTCTTGGGCTCCATCCTTCCTAGAATATTTGAATGAATTCTCCATCCAATGTCATGTAGTATGTCAGACTAGGGCACTTATTGATCGCTTCTAGCCTTAAAGCTATGTAAAGTGTAGAGGGATTTCTTGTCTAACGGATATGTAGAGTTTTGGGGAGCTAGAATGTGGTGGTAAGCTAGTAAGGACTCAACAACCACTCCATTGCCTAAGTATTCATTCTGACCTGAAAAAATTGCCTATCTTAGTGTCTAATTTGTTCCACAGCCCCAAGCTCACGACTGACCTGTCTTGGCCTCTGAGTCAGCTCACTGGGAAGGATTTTTTACATAAGGAAAGCATTTTGGGTACTTGTGTGAAGATGCTGCTATGTGATGAGTGCATGTGGGGTGGGAGTGTGCAAGAGTGCATGTATAGCCTGTTTCAGTCTTGCGGGCATGTGACTTCTGCAGAATCATAAAGCACCTAAAGTGAATAGGAGAGCTTCTGCAAGTAGTTTTTCCTCCTGCTCCATACTGAGACTGGTCTATGTACGAGTCTCACATCCTTCTTTCCAGGGGCACCAGGTCTGAGCTGTGCTCTTCCCTCTGCACAGCTCTTGTAAGGCTGGCTTTTTACCCATATATTCTGTGCTGCTGTAGCCATTCTGGTTGGGAGGGCAATGGAATTTTGCCAGTGTAATTAAAGTATTGCAACCTCTGGGTTGCATAAGGGTGCTTATACTTAATTTATTTCTATATGAAATTACAAGTAGCCCATTCAAAATGCCCTTGACTACAGACAAAATAGTCCAAACCACAGGAAGCTTGAGCCGGGCAAGGAGCTTCTATCCCTAGGCCTCCCTGAACAGAAATAAACTCCAGTTTTAAGCCTGCTTATAGTGGTACAAGTGCTTTGAGGACTGGCCTCCCTGTAGTTTGTGCTGCAGCTTTTGTGACCTACAGAGGCCTGAGTGAGAATGGAAGTGTGGCAGCATTTAGCAGAAGGCAAATCACCAGAGTGTCCCTGCTTGCCCAATCAGAGCACTTCACTTCTGTAAGGGAGGTGAGCGCCTGGGCTAATGCCTCTCCCAGCCGACCTGGTAAATGGGGAGATCTCTCATGAGCAAAATGTGAGGGGCAGAATGAGGGGATATGGAACAATCTCTGTGCCCTACAGTGGGCTGCAGACATGGCACAGGGGAGCTGATGCTGCAAATCCGTAACCCAGGCTAAAGCTCAATTGTATGCCTGGAAGTGCCTGTAGTGATCCAAGGTATCCAGGTTGTAGCCAAATTGGTCTAGAGTAAAAAGCAATTGGGGCTCCTGGTAAAGGTGATATCTTTTATTAGACCAACAAGGTTTTTGCAAATTAATTTTTTTGCAAAAAGCTTGGTCTAGTAAAAGATATCACCTCTACCATGAGTCCTGTAGAGATCCAAAAGAATCACTAGATGGCAGCAGCTTCCCAAGGTCCTTGCTCTTGTGCTGCATTCCCTGTAGCTCCATGGGAGAGGTCTGCCTGGTCATTGTCCTCATCTTTGGAAAGCTTTGGTTCTGACCTACATCACCACTCCTGCTTTCCCATTCCTTCCTTTGGTGGCCTCACTCAGAGCCCCTGGCCAGTCCTATGTCTCTGTCTGCTAAGATTGCCTGTCGGGTCTCCTGGCACTGGGGCAACAGGCATGTCAATTGGTGGTGACCTGGTCCAGATGCTGGCCATCTGTAATAGCTCCCACATCACCCTGGGGAGCAGGAGGGAGCGGGGCTTTGTACCTGGTTTTGAACCTACCAGGGGCTTGTGCCCCATCACGAAAGTGACCCTCAGTGTGTGTGGGCATGACACAGGGATGTGGAAATGAAGGGGGAGAAGCGAAATCCATCTCTTCCTCCTCCCCCATGGGACCCTGTGGGTCAACTGAAGAACTGTCTATGGGCTGAACACTGCTTGGATGGAATCACTCCCTCCAACTCCCCTATGAACAAAGACAAGCAGCAGGGCTCATCGGTGAACTCATGCCTGGAGGGGCCCTGGACTCTGAATGTCAGGAGCTCCACTAAGTCCCTTATGCAGAGCCAGGGGCAGGCTGCACCTTGTACGTGATGAGCAACTGAGATAGAGGGGTGTTCCCTGCCAGGCCAGTCTTGGGGAGAGGCCTGGCTCTGAGCAAGGCCACCAGCCTAATGCAAGAGGGGTTCAGGACCAGGTCTGAGGCACTCAGTAAGCCAAGCATGGTCATGAAATCAGGAACACTGAGGCCAAGCTAGGGGAAGGATGGTTAGGCCCTGTGCCTTGGATCTGGGGATGAGCTGACAGTAGCCCCATATTGTGCTGTGGTGTGTTAGGATGCTGTCTTGCACAAGGTCCACAGTGAGTCCCTGCCCACACCATTGCCTGTGGGTACTTCAAAGAGTTTTTGGGACATGCTTAGTGCTGATGCCCTGCAGTGGGATTTAGGGTTTAGACTGAAAACCAGAAATCCCTTGAGATGGGGAGGATTTCTGAGCCCATCCTGCTCCTGGGAACTCCTTGGGGCTGGTAGCCTCTGGCCCAAACTCCTCCTTCCCCAGGGCTCTTGGGGACTAGCTGCACAGCCTCTTGTCTTCCAGCAGGCCTGCCTCCTGTGATAGGACCTGTTGCCTGTCACATCCACAGCTCTTCGTGTGTCAAGCTGGTCAGCAAGCCTGGCCCTCAGTCTGTGGATTGGCTCCAAAATAAGTCCTGGAGAAAAGGTCCCCCATGCTGGGCACCAAACCCCTAGAAGAGTGGGGAGCGGGAGGGGGTGCTGCTCAGATTGCCCCAGCAAAGGGGGCCAGGGCCTGGTGTAACTCATATTCTACAGTCTTACCTGCCTGGCAGGGAAGGAAGCAGGAGCCAGGACTCCTGGGTTCTGTTTTTGGCTCTGTGTGGGAAGTACTGCCTAGTCATTAGAGCCAGAGGTAAGGATGTCTGGGCTCTCATCCTGGCCAGCCATGTGACATGGAGTGAGACATCATTTTGTGCCTTGGTTTCCTCATCTGTAAAAGCAGTCTCACGCTACTTCCCCACACCAGGGAGCTGATAAGGCTTGCTGTGACTGGGCTGGAAAGGATGAGGGTTTCTTCTGCTCCAACAGTTCCCTCATCAGGAAGCCTACCTTAGCAGTAACCCCCCAGGACGGCTGGCAAAGTGTTGTGATCCTCTGGGTGATGGTTTCTAACCGGAGGGTGAATAATTTCCTGGGCAAAGGCTTCCAGCACTGAGATTTGGCAGGTTCATAAATGCATTTCTTCATTGCATAGAAAGATGGCCTCTGTCCCAAAGAGATTACAATGAAAGTATAAATACAAGATACACCAGATGACTGCAGTCAGACAGACAGGGAAACAAGTAAGTGATCCCAGCCCAACTGCCTTTTTGATTGAACTTTTCATAATCTGCTGAAAGACTAAGCCACCCAAATCTTTCCAGGAACCAGAAGTCTAGCTCCCTGGGCAGGTTTGGTGTTCTCAGACCTTTTTTGCCTGGTTGGCTTGGTGGCAAGGTGCAAACCTGAGATGTCCACAGGGAGATGGAGTCATGGCAAGATGGTAACTGTGCTTCCCAGCTTTCACAGGATGTGGCCATCAAAATCTACACCCAAAAGCCTGAAGCGTAGCTCTTCCATTGGTAGGTGGCTTCCACCTGAACACATGGCTACGAAAGCCAGCAATCCAGCCCAGTCACAGACAAACTATGCATTACATTTGTGGGCAAGTGCCCTGGGAAACACCGAGATGGAGGGGTGGGGAGTCAATCCCTCAGGTCCGATGTTCTCCAAAAAGGGAATTGGAAACAACTGCCCTGCCATGTGTTAACACAGCTAAAGTTGAAGCTGGCACAATTGAATTAAGCAGAGTCCTCAGGCTAAGGCAGATTAATGCCCCTTCTGCTGCAAGCCCAGTAGCCAGCCTGTCTCTTGACAGGACCCCTCTACCCCTTCTGTCTGTGGATTCCTGAAGGCCAGCAACTTCTTCCTAGCTTAGCTCCTTCCATATACCTCAGATGACATTTTCACACCTGCTGGCAAGCTCCCACCTACCAACCCAGTATGTGATATAGTTGGGGATGGTCCTAATTTGAACAGAGGGTTGGACTAGATGACCTCCTGAGGTTGCTTCCAACCCTAATTTTCTATGATGGCCCAGTTGATTGTGTTAGGGGCTGAGGTCCTCCTTCAGCCTGTCTCAGCAGAGCTTCTTAAGCAGGTTTGCCCCCTCCCCTCCCTTTGCTATGGATCAAGGACCACTTGCTCATCCACTTGGCCCTAGTGCCTGACTTTGCAAAGCCAACAAGTGATGTTCCAGGCCCTATCTTATGACTCCTGAAGGGCCTGAGCTTCAGAGTGCAGGCTTCCCTAAATTCAGCCCCCCCATGTCACTAGTGAGTTTTTATTTTGCTGGCCTTAAATCTCCATAGTGATGAGAGGCTGCCTCAAAGTGCCCACCTCTCCTCATGAGAGCATTGATGTACAATATGTATAAAATCTCTTTGACAGGCCTGCCCTCCATACTAGCTCCATGCCACTAAACTTATTTACCAATGGGCTGGTACCACACCTGGTACAGCCAGAGTTTTACCATAATAAAGGTGCCCTACACCAGTATGATTTATTTCCTTTTCCTGTTGGGGAATATCTAAAAGCACCTTTATATTGGCATAGCACTGTCTATATCACAGGGCTTGTCTTGCTGTAACTGTACCTGTAAACTCTGAAGGCCTGAGGTCACCTCCTCTGCAAAGGGTGGGGTGAGGCTTTTCAGAAGAGTACCACAGTATGCAAAGACAACCAGAGCTTTCCACACAGAGTCTGGAAAGTGTTGATGTGGGAATGGCCTTTAGGAGCTCATGTTAGTTGCAGCAGGCTCTGAACCAGGCTCTGGGGAATGGGTCCCCATGGAGCATGCTGGGATCTGGCATCTATTGGGCTGCTTTCCCTAGTCTGGGATTCTTCTGCTGCAGCAAAGCCCCAAGGTCAATCTGGGGTCAGGAACAGCTCAAGGAGAAATGCTGCATACTTTCATGGCATTTCAGGCCAGAAAGAGCTATTAGGTCAGTTAGTCTGATCTGCTGCATAGCACAGACCATTACATTTCACTTGCTTGTCCCTATATTAAGCCCAAAGACTTTATATAGACAGAAGCATTTCAGACCCCAGAAATCCAAACTGTGCTCCAGGCAGAAAGTAAGACTGAGCTGCCACCAATACCCAAGGACTGCACAGTAGCAGGAACAGACTGGGCAAGAGATCCTCAGATGATATCATTGTGCCCCTTTCTGCATGTGGGAGAGGGGGCAATGGCAAAGTAGGGGGAAAAACCCACCAATGTTCTTGCCACTTGGGCCTGGGGGAAATACCTGCTGATGCAAAATCTGGTGAATGACTATAGACCCTGGACCTGGAGCAGCCCAGCCTGGGCCCTGAGAATAAGACCCTCTCTGCCACTTCAAAGCACTAGCCCATGTTGTCCAATATGCCTGCTCCAGTTATGGCTGCTCTCTGATGCTTCAGCGAAAGGCAAAAAACAGACAACAACCACATCCCTATGTAGAACCTCTGTGAATACTTTTAGCCAGTGGGCATGGGGGAAATTTCCTTTGAGTCTTGCAGGTCTCCAAGCCCGAAGCACGAGATTTGTTTATAATTCCAGGACAAAGATGCAAATTAAGGCTGTGCAAAATTTCACCGCCCGTTTTTTTTCAATGCTTTTTCGAGCTGTTTCGACCTTGAAACAGCAAAGTTGAAACGGAACAGGCAGGCTCAAAACGAAGCAGGGCAGGTCAAAACGATTCGAGTTTCGACTGGGAGACATGTGTAGCTGGCCAGGGACTGTCATCCTTTCCTGAGGTCCCTTCCAACCCCAGTGCTCTGGGGGAGGGTCAGAAAAACTGCATAAAAGGCAGCATTTTTTGAATTGCCCTGCTTTCTGCTTTGGGGTAACTTACTGAGCTGTCTGTTCTAGCAGCTCACCGTCAGACCACTATGGCTAGCAGCACTGATTTTCTAAAGGATTCCCTGTTTGCTATTCTAGCAAGAGGGATTTCAGAATACCTTTCTCTTGTAGGTGCTTTTATTTTATTATTATATTCATTGATTTATTCTTTTGAATGTTATACTTATATTGGACAGGGTTACTATAGAATTTACTCTATATAGGAATTTACTATATATATTTGTTTTTATACATTCATTCTTTGCACCACACCTACACTATTAAATTTATATACACAGATATATTTCTATCGCATTCATAAATATCTTCACTGCACCAGACCTACAGTTTTGAGTTTATATAGGAATGCAAATACATATATATGTTTATTGAAAAGGAAGACATGAAACACATCATGAAGCGCAGTGGAAAGGCAGGTGGCCACACTGGCCAGCCTTTAGGGAGGGGTGGAAGAGGGGGTAGAGGAGAGCTGTAAGTGCCCCCACACCCCCCAAACTGAGATGCAGCCTCTTTTCCTCCAGCTAAAAGGGATGGGGTGGCTACAAGCAGCAAGGAGAGGGGAGCAGTGCCACTGCCACTGCCTGTGCCCAAGACTGTATCCCCTCCACACACAGCAGCTATAACCCCCTCCCACCCCAACCATGATGACAACCACAACCAGCAACACCAGCACAACAGCCTACTCCACCCCTATGTCACTTCCCATGCTGAGCCTTCCAGTGCCAAGAGAAGAGCTGGCGCTGGATCTGGATCTCAGTGCCCTAGCCAGGGAAATTCTGGGGAAGCAGGGGGAATCAGCTGAGTTTGTGCTCAGTTTGTGTGAGTGGGTAGTGTGGTCTGAGATCATTTTGAGCTGGGAGATGATCCCACGTATGCTATCTGCCTGCATTGCCGAGCCAAAACCAGCTGGGGCAAGGAAACAAAACATATGAGCACCATGGGGATACTGATACATCTCCACAGGCACCACCCCCTTGCCCTTGCTCCTCCTCAGTCTGGCACCAGCAGGAGCGTGCCTAAAGGGAAGTCCCCTGCTCACTCCAAAGCCCCCGTCCCCCCAAAGCAGAGGCAGGTCACCCTGAAACAGTGGAGGAAAGGCAGACAGAAAAGGGGGCGTGTTCCAAAGGCGAGCGAGCTCACCCAGAGAATTGGGGAGATGCTTGATGTCGATGGCCACTCATTCTTCCTAGTTGAGCAGCCAGGGTTCAGGCAGCTCATGGCGCTTGTGGTCCCATCATACCAAGTGCCCGCATGCACCATCTTCAGTAGGATGGTGGTGCCATCTCTGTAGGAAGCATTCATGGAGTACTTGAGGGAGGCAGGTCTGTAGGTGGCCTTACACTTCACCTCGGACATCTGGAGCAGCTGGGGTGGAGATCATGCCTACCTCTCCTTCACAGGGCACTGGTGTGACCAGTCAGGCTGTCGGTGGGCTCTCCTTCAAGCTGAGGCGATAGATGAGTCCCACACAACAGCAGAGATCCTGAGGGCCATGAACCGCTTGGTGCAGAGGTGGCTCGCTGGGCAGGGCAAGCTCACCTGTGGGTTCATGGTCACTGACAATGGGGCCAATATGGTCAAGGCGGTCCATGATACCAACTTTGTTGGCATCTGCTGTGTGGCACACAAGTTGCACCTTGCTGTCAGGGACTCCTCGGAGGAGGACAGGGCTGCCGGTGATGGTGCTGCCACTACCAGCAAACTAATTTCAAAATGCAGGAAGTTGGCAGGCTACTTCCACCACAGCATCAAGGGGTGCAAGATGCTGTGGGATAAACAAAAAGAGCTGAACATCCCGCAGTACAAAATCATGCAGGATGTGGAGACTCAGTGAAACTCCACATACCTGATGCTTGAGAGGCTGGTGAATCAACAGAAGGCCATCCATGAGATGGCCTTGCTCGGGGAGATTGGGATTAGCGGCCCCCTGAACAGAGCTGAGTGGGGTACCATCTCCCAGATGTTGGTGGTCCTCAAGCCCTTCCTCGAGGCCCCTGAGTGCCTCAGTACTGCTGATGCCCTCCTTAGCCAGGTGATCCTCATAGCAAGGGAACTTCAGAGCCAAATGGAGAGCTTCCAGGGGATCAATGTTCCTGGCTGGGCCAAGCTGCTGTCACCAGACCAGGCACTGGTGAGGTGCCTGAAGGAGGGCATCACGAAATGGCTTCATCCCTTGTGGTCCAGTACAGTCCATATGCTGGCTGCCATGTGTGACCCAAGGGTGAAGGGCACTGTATGCAGCAGCATAGGCTGCCTGCCATGTGTGACCCAAGGGTGAAGGGCACTGTATGCAGCAGCCAAACCCTGAATCAGTGGACAGAGGTGCTGATAAAGAAAGTCAGGGAGGCAGAATGGTGGAGGCGGAAGGACATGGAACAGGGGGATCCACTATCTCATGCTAGGATGCCATCCATGAGCCAGTCTTATCCTCCACCACAGGTCGCAGCCAATATGGGCTAAGGGCATGGCTTCTTTGGGTGGGGCCCGCGACAC
>NW_005842129.1:243100-245121 GCF_000455745.1 Alligator sinensis | reverse complement strand
CCCACTGCACCTGCTTGGATCCTGGTTTGGTGGAGCAGCTGGTGTTCCTGACTGTGAAGCTCCCACTACTGGGGTTCCCCAAGCTCCAGATGCAGACAGACTGAATGCCACCCTCCTCACTCCATCTACACCTATTTCCTTTTTTGATTTTTTTTAAAAGCCAGGTAATGCCCCGCTCTCAGCTGAAAGGGGCGCTAACTGCATCACCAGCCAGCAGGGGAAGAACACGTGTCCCTGCTGAGCTCGTTCCCCTGCCAGGATGAACTTGGAGGTATGGGATGGGGCTATGGGGAAGGAGAAGGCCCCAGGTCCTGGGCATGACCACTAAAACTGCACCGTGCCAGAGTAGGGAGGCCTGGTGGGGCTACTGGCGGCGCCACAGCCCTGTAAATGCAAGGACCAAAGATCCCCCTGGTGAAAGGCTGGTAGGAGGCAACATAAACTCTAGCTAATGCACGCATGCACACAGTCCTAGCTGGGAAAAGCCCAGACCTGTCACGTCTTTGACAGTCCTGAGGCTTGCTGGTTGCAGTGCAGTGGTGAGGCTCCTGGTGTGCTTGGCTTAGCTGCCCAGGATGCCAGCTTTTGGGTTGAAAAACCCTTTGTCAGGCTGAGGAAGTACCTGCAGTTGGTGTGTCTCCTGGTCCTGGATGGAAGGAATAATAAAGAAGCCAGAGGCTGGCCTGGCATGCAATGCAGGCAAGAAACCAGTCAGTGAAAAAGGAAATGGAGGCATCAGGGGGTGAGGGACAGACTGGGGGGGAGGGGGGAAGGGGCATGTAGCAGCGCAGGGAGAAGTGCAGAGGTACCTGGGGAGTCAGATGTCTGGCAGGTCGCAGTGTGTCAGAATTCCACTTTCTAATCTATATTGAGTGCATGAGTTTCTGTACCTAGGAGACTGATGAAGTGAAGTTCATAGGCCCGGCTGTGAAAAGTGGTTTGTAATTTGTTCCCGCTCAGGATCAGGCCTGAAAGACTGGAGGCAGAGTGTTTTTTCTGTGAGAAATGTGCCCCGACAGGCAGTTGGGTATTGTTGTCTTTGATAGATTCTGGTGTGCAGTGTGTGGGGGTACTGGAGAGAGTTGGCAGATTTTGTGTTTTGAGCTGTAGGAAGTTGGCTTCAGTTTGGGTGATGAGGTTAGGTGCTTGTTTGAATGTAGAAACCACTTTTCAGAGATGGAGCCAGGAGGAGACTGCGACCTTGTGGCACTCTGGGACAATGCAGAAGTGTTGTGCCAGTTTCAGTAGGGTGGGTGCTTCAAAATCTACATTTATGAGGCCCTGTCAGGCAGGATGCAGGAGCGAGGGCAAAACTGGCCGGCCCGGCAGTGCCACATAAAGGTCAAGGCCTTGCAGGCACAATGGGTCACCATGACCAAACACAATAGTCGGTCTGGCCATGCCCATAAGACCATGCCTTTTATGCGGTAGCTGACCAGTATTTTGGTGCCCCAGGTCCAAGGCCAGAACTATGTGGTGTATACCAGCATAGGTGGCCTGCCCTTGCCCCACCCTGGCCTCTCCAGTGACACGTTACTGGAGGAGGAGCCTTCAGGCATGAAGCATCCTGTCCCACCCAGCTTCCTGGCTGCAGCCTTCACCAGCAGCCCAGGGAGCCCTGGCCAGTGCCTCCCTCGATCAGTGCATCCCTCAGCTGCACAGCTGCAGGCCCCACCCTGAGGAACAGCAGGCCATGTCACCACTGGCTGTCAGCAGTGCCAGCTTCTCCCCAGTGGGGCCCGGCCAGGTTTCATAGATTTCATAGATTTCATAGACATTAGGGCTGGAAGGGATCTCGAAGATCATCAAGTCCAGCCCCTTGACCCAGGGGCAGGAAGTCAGGTGGGGTCAAAGGATCCCAGCAAGATAAGCCTCCAAATGTTTCTTAAAAGAGTCCAGAGTAGGTGCTTGTACCACATCTTGGGGGGGAGTCTGTTCCAGGCCTTGGGGGCTCAGACAGTAAAGAAGTTTTTCCTTATGTCCAGCCTAAAACTGTTTTGCAGGAGTTTGTGACTGTTGGA
>NW_005842129.1:237666-242802 GCF_000455745.1 Alligator sinensis | reverse complement strand
GGAGGATGACATCCTGAGATTTACTTGAGAAGCATCTATGGATGCAAGCCAGAGTATTGTTTGCTTTGCCAGCTGCGACATCGCATTGGTGGCTCATGTTCATCTTGTGGTCAATCATGACCCCCAAGTCTCTTTCAGCCATGGTGCTAGCAAGCGTAGCACTGCCAAGCCTATAAGCATGCTGCAGGTTTTTTCTCCTGAAGGTTTTTTCTCCCGAAGTATTTATCTATATTGAATGTCATCAGGTTAGTATCTTCCCACTTACTAAGTTTATCCATGTTAGCCTGGATCACTAGCCTGTCCTCCAGTGTGGACGCTATCCCCCAAAGTTTAGTGTCATTGGCAAACTTAGCCAGTGTGCCAATGACACCAATGTCCACATCTTTGATAAAGATGTTAAAAAGAACTGGTCCAAGGACAGAGCCTTGGGGGACGCCACTGGTCACAGAGTGCCATGATCATTTGCTACCATTGACCACTACTCTCTGGATCTGACCTCGGAGCCAATTACCCAGACATAGGACTGTGGTGAAGCCAAGGCCACAGTTGGCCAATATTTCTGTGAGGAGAATATAGGACACTAGATCAAAAGCTTTTTTAAAGTCCAGATATATGACATCAATCTCTTCTCCCTTGTCCAGGTGATAGGTCACCTGGTCATAGAAGGAGATGAGATTGGTCAGGCAAGACCTACCTGCAACAAACCTGTGCTGGCTATCCCTCAGGATGTTGCCTTCGGCCAGTTTATCCAGAAGGTTCTCCTTGATAATTTTCACCAGAATCTTACCTGGAATTGAGGTCAAGCTGATTGGCCTGTAATTCCCGAGATCAACTTTCTGCCCTTTCTTGAAGATGGGTACCACATTGACCTTCTTCCAGTCTTCAGGTACTTTGCCTGAGCACCACGAATTTTCAAATATTTTTGCCAATGGTTGGGCTATGACACCTGCCAACTCCTTGAGTACTCTAGGGTGTAATCTGTCAGGACCAGCTGACTTGAAGGTGTCCAGCTTCTCGAGGTGATCCTTTACTAGGTCAACACTGATGCTGGGTATAAATACATCCTCACCCTGGCCATCCCACATCTTGCTAGGCAGGGCGATCCCATCAGACTGATGAAAGACTTCCACAAAGTACCCATTGAGTGGACTGGCCTTTTCCTATTGGTTATCAACTGTCCCGTTTGGGTCAGCAGGGGTCCAGTGTTACCCTTGCTTCTTTTCCAACTCCCCACATATCTGAAAAAGAACTTTTTGTTATCTTTCATATGTGTGGCCAGATGGAACTCGGTTGCAGCCTTGGCTTTCCTGATCCGCTCCCTGCAGGTACGGACCAGTGCTGAGTACTCCTCTTTGGTGGTACTTCCAACCTTTCATCCTTTATAAGTCTCTCTTTTGAGGTGTAGGAGGTCCTCAAGTTCCCTGCTGAGCCAAGGGGGTTGCTGCACCCTTTTGCTACCCTTCCTCTGAGATGGGATGGCCATCCCTTGTGCTGTCAGGATCACTCCCTTGAGGAGCAACCACTCCTCTTGGACTCCTCTGCCTGCAAGTCGTGGTCCCTTAGGGCCTCAACAACGAGCCTCCTGAGCTTGTCAAAGTCAGGTTTCCTGAAGTCAAGGACTTCTGTTTTGCTGATTGACTTGCCAGCTTTGCGATGGATAGTAAAGGTGATCAGTTCATGGTCACTGTCACCCAGCTTTCCATCGATTCTTAGGTCACTGACTAGATCATCCCCTCTGGCCAGTACTAGGTCCAGCAATGCTTTACCTCTTGTCAGCCCATAGACTTCTGGGGTCAGGTAGAGCTCATCCACGCACATGAGGAAGCTTTGCAACCAATTGGATTTGGCCAAGTGCTCTTCCCATGAGATGTCCAGGTAGTTAAAGTCTCCCATGACAACCATGCACCGAGAGCATGCTGCCTCAGCCAGTTCCCCGGTGAATTCCTGGTCCAGCTCTTGTTTCTGGTTAGGTGGTCTGTAGTAGACTCCTACCATGATGTCCCCTGTGCCACATTCCCCACGTATTTTAACCCAGAGAGACTCCAGTCGTCTTTCCTGGGTGCCAATGTCAATTTGCAGGGATGTGTAGCAGTCCTTGACATAGAGAGTACCCGTACCCCTTTTATCTGCACGATCACGCCTGTACAGGGTACAGCCATCTGTACGTGTGGTCCAGTCATAGGTGGAGTCCCACCAGGTCTCTGTTATCCCTATGATGTCATAGTCATTCTTGTTTAGCAGGAGGACCAGTTCCTCCTCTTTATTCCCCAAGCTCCTGGCATTGGTATACAGGCAGGCAAGTGTCCCATTGAGGGCCCTTGCCTTCCCCACAGATCATTCCATGGCTAGGGTATGGGTGGGTTCCCTTGAGAGCCTTAGCCTGCTGGATTTACAAGGGTTGCCCAGTGGGCTTGCAGTGGCGGAAATCCCCCCAAC
This sequence comes from Alligator sinensis, assembly GCF_000455745.1. Taxonomy (NCBI): domain Eukaryota; kingdom Metazoa; phylum Chordata; order Crocodylia; family Alligatoridae; genus Alligator; species Alligator sinensis. Next base: position 240,366 of record NW_005842129.1, on the reverse strand, counting down.
CCCAGGCGGGCTCAGTTTAAAGCCTGGTTGAGCAGGTCAGCCAGTCTGGCTGAGAAGAGCCTCCTCCCCAGCGGAGTGAGGTGGAGGCCGCCTCTCCCCAGCAGACCACTGCCTCTCTCACCAAAGGATGGCCTGTGATCTTGGAAGCTGAAGCCTTCATGATGACACCAGCTCTGCAATCTTTGGCTGACTACCTCAACCCATCTCTCCCTCCCCAGCCCATGACCCACAACCAGGAGGAGCGAGGAAAAGACCACCTGCACCCCCTATCCCCTATGCTCCGCTCCCAGAGCCCTAGTCTCTCATGACTCGGTTGGGATTGCTCCGAGCTGTGCCATTTGTGCCCACATGAATGAGGAGCATAGGATAGAAGCCCAGAGAATCTTTGGGATCCTCTTGGCTATGTCCCGGATGCAAGCCCCTGGGAAATAGCAGACCTCCCAGGCTAGGGGGTTGGGGCGGCAGATTGCCCCCTCAGGAGGGAGTCTCCCATAACGAGTACTCTGCATTTCATTTTAGAGAGAGTAGGGGTGGGTGATCCTCCATTGCCTGCAGAAGCTGTCATCTCTGCATGCTCTACTGGGGCTGCAAGAGGTTTGTATCTGTTGCAAAGCCCCAGAGGGGAGGGGACCTTGGTGTGGCGGGCCTTGGGGCACTTGACCACCCTGGTCCAACCCCCTGGCTGGACAGTACGGAAGATCCCCGAGTTCTCCCTTGTCCTGGGAGGTGACCTTGTTCTACCCTCCACCTCCAGGGGGTGAAGGGCCTGGCAGTAGGAATCTGTCTCCTGCTCGCCACTGCAGCCTGGAGCTCCTCGATCTGACGCCCCAGAGACTCCGAAGTGGAACAAACCCCGCAAGGGGAGGTGGCCGTGCTCCTGGTCCCATGAGTCTGGAACTGTGCCAGGCAGCCCCCACAGCCAAGAGCCAGAGGCTCTGATTGTGTGGAGCCTGGAACCATGGGCTCCATCTGGGTGGAGGCCTCTGAGGTGCCAGAGGGAAGGCCGCAGACTCCGAGGGGACCCTCAGGGTACAGTGTGTGCCCATCCACATCATGCCGCTGGATGATCCCTAGGGCTTACTGGCAGGGCCTCAGGCTGTCCCGCTCACCCTCCTGCGCAAACTCCCATACTAACTCACATGCTGGGCAGACAAGCACGTCTGTTTGTGTGTCCTGTTTGTGAGGCTCTGGTCATGTGGTTCCCTGGGGGGCTGGGTGAAGTAGGAGCTGGGGTGGGGCTAGACCCTCCTTGGCTCCTCTCAGCTGTCTCCCTGCAGCTGAGATGGGCTAGTCCACTGCACAGTGAACTCCACAGGCTGAGGACACCAGTGACCCCTTCATCGGCTGGGAGGACTGCACCAAGCCACCAGCAACATCAGCCTGACGCGTGGCAAGCCCCATTCTGGGGGGAAGGCCCTCCTTGCGGCAGCCCCTGCCCTTGCCCCCGACCTCAGTCCTGGCCTCTTCCCCTTCCCCACCTCCCTGCCTTGTCTGCCTGCACTCCCCTGGCCCTGGGCTCACCTCCCTGCCCCCCCAGCATGTAGAGAGGTGGGACATAGTGCAAAACTTTATTGAGCAGCCTGTGCCCCTGCAGTTGGGTGGGCACAGGCCTCTCACACCTTGAGGAATGTATTGACGCTGGTAGTGATGCCCTTCTCAGCAACAGGGGGGCAGGGGCATGTAGTACTGCCACAGGTAGCCCTCCAGGTGGTGGCAGAGGTTGTGGAACAGCTAGGTTTGCCCCCCATGCCATCATAGCCCAGAGTCCCAAACCAGGAGTGCAAGAGTGCCTGGGGCACTATGAGGATCAACAGCAGCAAGCATAGTGGGTCAGGCACCCCTTGGACTGCACAAACAGCTCATCTTGCACTGCCTGGGACACATATAGCAGGGGCATGCTTGGGAAGCAGTGGTAGTGCAGCGGAGGGCTGGCCCGTGGTGCCTCCCTAGAGGCTCCCTGAGGAGAGGGCAGGGGCATGGCCAGCTCCTTGTCCCAGTTGTCCGGGATCCCCATGCCCCGTGAGCCTGGGCATTGTGGACTGGGCAGCAGTGCAGCAGAGTGGTTGGCCTGCAGAAGGAGGTGGGGAGAGAGTGGGGTCTGGAGTTGTGGCATCAGGTGCTGTCAGGAGCCTGGCCTGTCTCACCCTGGGGGCAGGACAGGAGAGGCAGGCTGCCTGCAGCTGGCACCCAGCAGGCTGCTGGCCCCAGGGGAGTGTGCAAGGACAGGGGGGCTTGGCCAGCAGCTGCCTAGGCCTGGGCCTACCCAGCCCAACTTACCCTGGTCCCTGGGCACCCATGCACGGCTGACCCCAGAGCTGAGGCTGGGCAGCACATGGCCCCTGGTGAAGAGCATCTTATCTCCGAAATGTTGCAGTCTCTCACAGAAGGCTTCCGTCTCATGGCTTTGCAGGCCCAGCATCTGGATGCGGGGGAGAGGCTGCCATGGACAGTGGGGATGCTGGCTCAGGGATGCCACTAATACCCACTGCCAGGGCACTCTGGCTGCACTGGCTGCACCAGAGGCAAACCATTGATTGGACCCTACTTCTCCAGCAGCTGGTGGCAGTGGTGGAGGAGCTGGTGGAGGATGCACAGGCCTGTCAGGATGAGGACTTGGCCTGGGAGGAGAGGTGGTGGGCAGAGGACATCGCCAGGAAGGAGGCATTCTGGGTCAAGCTCCTGGCTATGGAGTGGGAACAG
>NW_005842129.1:232709-237635 GCF_000455745.1 Alligator sinensis | reverse complement strand
TGAACCAAAATACTATCTTGGTCTGGGCTGTGCAGGGCATGGACAATGACTACCAGATCCTAGACACCATCCTGGGCCTGGTGGACTTGTTCATACCTGCTGCTGCCTGGCTCCAGAAACCAGGCCCCACAGGCACCCTGGCAACTGCCTGCTGCCCCACAACAGGCCCCCATCTGGGCCTGGGTCCTCTGCCACCTCCAGCTGACAGGAGCCCCTGGCTTAACTCCCCCAAGGCCCACTGCCACCCAGCCCCCACCCCAACCTGGACCCAGGCCTACTGCTCACCCCAGCTCCATGCAGGTGCAGAGCTAGAGCAGCCAGCAGTGGGGACAGGACCCCATGCCAGCCCTGCTGGCCATGGACAGCCCCCAGCAGCAGGGGTGCTGTCCACGCCGAAGGACGAGCAGCTGCTCTCACCCAGGGCCAGCCCTCCACCCACTGCATGCACCACAGCATGCGCACCCATGGGGGAACAGCCCAAGGCCATGGTACTGGCCACCTGCCCCCTAGGTTCCCCCACCTCCTGGCCCCCCACTCCAGGACACCAAAAAACCCATTTTGTATATAGTTTCACTGGGAAGAGGGTGGGAAGGGTGGGTGGTGGAGGGACTCTGTTGCAGAGGGAGCGGGGAGGGAGCTCTATGTGTTGAGTGGGGGGTGGGGTGAGGGATGGGGTATGCGTGATGTGAGGGGAATAAAGATTTCTTCTTTGGATATGTGTCCGCCATGAGAGTGATGCTGGTGGTGGGCAGGGTGTAGGGAGTGTGTGGGCAGCAGGGCAGGTGGGATAGAATGGGGAGTGCTAAGGTGGTCAGCTAGAGCCTCCCACACCCAGTGCCCTGGCCTTCACTGGCAGGTGCATGGCTCTCCTGGTGCTTTGGTGGGGGGGGATCCACCACCACCACTTCCACGGCATGTTGTCTCCTGTTGCCAGGCAGCCTGCACCCACCACGCGTCCTCCACCCAGGCTTCATGGAACAGCTCCCCTCAAGCCTCACAGATGTTATGCAGCACACAGGCTGTAATAATGACCCAGGGAGGTTGTCCTTGGCGACCCTGAGGTGGGCATTGAGCGAGCACTAGCGACTCTTGAGACAGCTGAAGGCACACTCGACAAGGGTGCAGATCCTGCCCAGGCAGTGATTAAAGTGGGCCCAGTGGGGGGGGTCTATGTAGCCAGTGTAGGGCTGCATCAGCCAGGGCAGAAGTGGGTAGGTGGGGTCCCTGATGAGCAGGGGCAGGACCATGACGGTGCTCATTTGCACATACAGCCTCACCCCTGGTGTGAAGCAACTGCTCCATACCAGTCCTGCCAGGCTGGAGTTCCAAAGCACATGATGCCCAGCCAGCACTCGTGGGCGAATGTGCCCCAGTGGTCCATGATGGCCTGCAGGACCATGGAGTGTAATTTCCTGTGACTGTAATAGGAGCAGTCTCCATGGGGCGGGAAGGTGGTTGGGATGTGTGTCTCATCTAGGGCCCCGATGCACTGGGGGAATCCCAGTGCATGGAACGCCCCCACCACCACCTTGGGGTCATGGACATGAAGCATGGTGTCTAACAGCATGTCCTCGAGGCGGGTGGTCAGTCAGTCACGGGTCACGGAGGAGCCAGGCAGGGCAAGACTGCCATGGGCCAGGTGATGGTCAGTGCGGCAGGCCAGCAGGATGACAGCAGCCAGCAGGAGCCTGGGGTGCTGGTTGTTGCTGCCAGGACCAGGGACTGGGGCAGCCCTAGCGCAGGCAGGCAGAGCAGCCATGGAGAAAGCTGCGGGGTGCTGACTCTGAGCTTCCTACACTGCTCCTGAGCAAGAAAGAAGCTGCCCAGAAAGCAGAGTGGGGCTGGCTTTTAAAGATGGCTGCCAGACGCTGGCAGCTGCAGCTGGAGACCAGAGCTCCCCCTAGTGGACCACAGGGGCACATTGCAGGGCTGCAGGGACCTGGGAGCAAATCTGTTCCCTAATCCCTGCATGTGTGGACACCTACCCAAAAACCCTTACTGTGCAGTATTTTACTGTACAGTAAATCTAAGCTGGAGTAAATGCATATGTAGATGTGCCCTCATAGTCAGAGATTGCAAGGGCAGAAAGGACTGCCACAACCATTCAACCTGACCTACCACCCTCACCACACTTGTACAGGCCACAGGCTCCTCCCAGATGCTGGCTCTCTACTCTCACCTCAAAGACTTTAAACTATGGTGAGTTTACTCCCCGCTCTATTGAACGATTCCATGGTATAATTCCCATCCTTTGTAGTATTTCAAGACTGAATTTATCAAACTTCATTTCCAGCTACTGGATCTTGTTCTGCTCTTGTCAGCAAGCTCCAAAAGGCTTATTCATGCATAATCACCAGGGATCCTGGTTTTCTCTGTTTCAAAATCATTAATTCTCTGACAAAAATCCCAAATTATCTGATTAAATAAACCAAAATCCACATTTTTCCACAATTAAAATGAAATGCCACTATATATCTAGGTATCAGTTGAACACAATGTTTTATTGATATATTTACAATACTAAAGCAATTTGTAAGTCTACTAGTGCTTCATTATAATATAATTGATTCTGAATACCTATATAATTTGGTGTTTGATTTTGGTTTTTTATCATAGAAAATCAAAGCTCCTCCCACCCACTTCATTCACCAGGATGAGGGTCCAGCTGCAGCTGCCCACCCTGCTTTGTGGTACTGAGCAGCACTGATATGAAGGTGCCTTACCCCTGCCCATGCTGTTGCCCTTCACACCTGAGCCACAGCTCCCCCAGCCCTGCTGGCACTCCTCACTCTCCACCCAAATTCCCTCATCCCCCCCAGCCCTACTGGTGCCCCTCACTCCCCAACCCACAGCCCCCCGAGCCCTGCTAGTGCCCCTCCCTTGTGACCTGCAGCCCCCTGCCCCCTGCAGTCCTGCCCCCAGCTGCCAGGGCTACAGGGCCAGGGACCCAGGTCCTTAGCCCTGTGCCCCGTGCAGCAGTGTCCGAGTCCCAGCTGCCACCTGTGGGAGGCAATGACTTCTGCAGTGGAGCATGGAGTCCAGTTCCCCCTCCCCCATTGGTGGCATGACAAGTGGAGCACATGCCGGAGGGGTGGTGGGGTGGTGGATGCAGGCTGCCCACTGTGGGCTTGGGGCTCCCCGCCCTGCTGCCCTCCCCCCCAGGGGCCTCTGCAGCCCAGCAAGTGGGACCCAGCACAAGAGGACAGAGTAGAGTGATGACCTTTTCAAAATGGAAAGGCAGGACACATGTCCGCCTTTCCACTCCACACACCCACCTCTGCCAGGGGCACAGCTAGAGCAGAGCTGAGCCAAGCTTAGCAGAGTAGGGGCAGATGCGGGCTGCCCACTGTGGGCTTGGGGCTCCCTGCCCAGCTGCCTTTCTCCCAGGAGCCCTGCACCAGCTGTGTGCCCCTTGCCTGCCTGGCAGCAGAAGAAGAAACAGCTCGCACTACTGACACCCCCACTGCTGCCAGGCAGGTATGGGGTGCCTTGCCATGGCAGCTCAGGGCTCATGGTGGCAGTACTGAGTCTCCCTGTTCTGCTTTGCCCTGCCACACTGGGTCCCACCCACTAGGCCAAGGAGGCCCCTGTGGGGAGGGCAGCTGAGCAGGGAGCCCTGAGCCCACAGCAGGCAGCCGACACCCATCCCTGCCCCATTCACAAATCTGGGGGGTATGTGCCCCCCATGCTCCCTCCAAGGAGTGTGCAGAGCAGTGGGGAACCAGACCCCCCGCTGTCCCCTGGATGAGCTGCCCATGGTTCCAACCCACTCCCCATCCAGCCCTGTGGCCATACATTCCCATGCCAGCCCTGGGCCCAAAGCCCCAGGACCTGTGAACCGCCCGAGCTGGGCAGTGGCCCCAGCCCTAGCCCTCCCCAATTCCCTCTCTCCCTCCCTCACTGTGGGGGACTCAATCCTCCTCCCGCCCCCCACCCCAGACTTACATGCAGGAAGCTGCTAGAGCTGCTCTCTGTGCTGCCTGGTTGCCACATGCATGTGTGTACACACACATGCAAATGTCACCCCTAGCTTGATTGCCCTCCTCCTGCTCCCCCCAGCCCCTTGCAGGCTGGAACTCTGCCAACCTGCAAGGGGAAACCCACCATTTCCTGTGTTTTTCTCCTTCAAAGGAGAAAACCCTAATTTTTCTCCTTCAAAGGAAAAAAACCATGTTTAAAACCTGCATTTTTTCACATTTTTCTGGGGCGAGTGTCTGGATTTTTCCCTAGCTTGATTGCCCTCCTCCTGCTCCCCCCAGCCCCTTGCAGGCTGGAACTCTGCCAACCTGCAAGGGGAAACCCACCATTTCCTGTGTTTTTCTCCTTCAAAGGAGAAAACCCTAATTTTTCTCCTTCAAAGGAAAAAAACCATGTTTAAAACCTGCATTTTTTCACATTTTTCTGGGGCGAGTGTCTGGATTTTTCTGCACAACAAGGTGCAGTTAGCTCTACTGACCATGTCCTTGCATTGGCAGCCCATGTTCATCTTGGAGTCAATAATCATAGAATCATAGAAGTTGGGTCAGAAGGGACCTTGCAGATCTTCAAGTCCGACCCCCTGCCTGGGCAGGAGGAAAACTGAGCTCAAATGACCCCAGCCATGTAGGCATTGAGCCGCTTCTTAAAGACCCCCAGGGTAGGAGCCAGCACCACTTCCTTTGGAAGTTGATTCCAGATCCTAGCCGCCCTAACTGTGAAGTAGTTCTTACAGATGTCTAATCTAAACCTACTCTCCAACAACTTGTGGCCGTTATTCCTTGTTATCCCAGGGGGCGCTAGGGGAAACAAGGGCTCCCCCAAACCCTTCTGGTCCCCTCTAGTGAGTTTATAGATGGTCACAAGGTTCCCCCTCAGCCTTCTCTTGTGAAGGATGAACAGGTTCAGGTCCCATAGACTCTCATTGTAGGGTCTGCACTGCTGCCCATG
>NW_005842129.1:226182-232124 GCF_000455745.1 Alligator sinensis | reverse complement strand
GCCTAGTTTTTTAATGAGGATGGGGTGGTTGACTGTCAAAGGCCTTACTGAAGTCCAGAAAGACTACATCCATGGCGACACCTGCATCCAATGCTTTTGTGACCTGAATGACTCCAAGATCTGAATGACTCCAAGATAATGACTCCAAGATCTCTTTCTGCCACTGTGCTTTCGAGAAGAGAGTTCCCCAGCCTATAGGTATGCTGCTGGTTCTTACTGCCCAAGTGCAGCACCCTGCACTTGTCAGTATTGAATCCCATCCTATTCTCATTTGCCCACCCCTGTAACCTGTCCAGGTCAGGTATATCCTGTCCCTCCCTTCTAGTGTGCCCACCTCGCCCCGAACCTTGGTGTCATCCTCAAATTTAAACAGGGTGCTTTTCACCCCCTCGTTCAAGTCGCTAGTAAAGAAATTGAACAATGCAGGTCCAAGAGCCAAGTGGGGGACTCCACTGCTCACATTCCTCCAGGTCGAATATGACCTGTCCACCGCCACTCTCTGAGTGTGGCCCCTCAGCCAATTTGCTATCCATCTGACTGTGTAGGCATCAATGCCATAATCACTTAGCTTTTTAATGAGAATGGGGTGGGAGACAGCGTAAAGGCCTTCCTGAAGTCCAGAAAGACTACATCCACCGTGACACCTGAGTCCAATGATTTTGTGATCTGATCGTAGACGGCAATCAGGTTGGTCTAACAGGACCTGCCCCTAATGAAACCATGCTGGTTGCCCCTGAGCATCATCCCCGCTGCTGGCCCTTCACAGATGTGATAATTTTCTCAAAGAGTTTCTCCTTGATAATCTTCTCAAAGAGTTTCCCCAGGATCGAAGTAAGACTAATGGGCCTATAGTTGCCTGGGTCCTCCCTCCTCCCTTTTTTGAAGATGGGGACCACATTGGCCCTCTTCCAGTCGTCTGGCACCTGGCCAGAGCACCATGAGTGCTCATAAAGACATTCCAGGGGCCCCACAATAACCCCTGCCAATTCCCTCAACACCTTGGGGTGGACAGCATCTGGACCTGCTGATTTGAACATGTCCAGCCCCTCCAGAAGTTCTCTAACTTGGTTCTCCCTGACCCTAGGTCTGGTGGAGTCTCTCCTGAGTCTGTCCTGAATCTCGGTGGGGGAGTCCTGGTCCCTGCACAAAAAAAATGGAGGCAAAGAAATGGTTGAAAAGGTCTGCTTTTTCCTCTGGTGCAACCACCAGATTGTCTAGCATATCCTGCAGGGGCCACACATTACCCGGTGCCTTCTTCATACTCCCTATGTATTTAAAAAAGGACTTTTTGTTGTCCTTGATCCTTGATGCTAGCCCTAGCTCAGTATCTGCCTTAGCTTTCCTAACAGCCCCCCTACAGACCCGAGCGATGGAGGTATACTCCTCTTTGGTGATAGCCCTGCCCTTCCACTGGGTGTATGCCTCCTTTTTGGCAATCAGGCATTCCCGAATGCCCTTGGTGAGCCAGGGGGGCTTTTGAGCACTCTTGCCCCCTTTGATTCTCACTGGGATTGTCACCCCTTGGGCTCTGAGTATCGTCTCCTTAAGGAACGACCACTCATCCTGGGCACCCAGTTCCCCTACTCTCCAGGACCCCAGTGGCTCTCCTACCAATCTCCTCAACTCATTGAAGTTGGCCCTCTTGAAGTCAAGGGCTACTGTCTTGTTGCAGGCCCTTGACACCCTGCGCTGGATGGTGAATTCCAGCAGGTGATGATCACTGTCACCCAGGTAGTCAAGAACCTGGAGTCCCGTCACCAGGTCATCGCCTGTGGCCAGGGCCAGGGCCAGCAGGGCATTTCTCTTGGTGTGACTGTGCACCTCCTGGGTTAGATGGAGGTCCTGTATCTTGGCAAGGAACCTTCGTGAGCCTTCCGACCTGGCTGACTGCTCCTCCCAGCAGATGTCTGGGTAATTTAGATCACCCATGACAACTACATCCCTTGCCTTAAGTGTCTTCACAAGCTGACCTGAGAATTCGTGGTCCAGCTCTTCCCCTTGGTTGGGAGGTCTGTAGTAGACCCCCACTGTTAAGCCCCTTTCCCCATGACCCCTCTGTATTCTGACCCAGAGCACTTCAGCCAGCCCCTCCTTTGACCCCATCCTACTAGTTAAGGATGTGTATTGCTCTTTGATGTAGAGCGCCACACCCCCGCCTTTCCTCCCCATTCTATCTGGCCTGTATAGTCTATAACCCCTAATGTTAACTGCCCAATCGTGGGATGAATCCCACCAGGTTTTTGTGAGCCCTACTATGTCCGGGTTTGAACTAGCTATCCGGAGGGCGAGTTCCGCCTGCTTATTCCCCATACTATGAGCATTGGTGTAGAGGCATTTAAGGCCTTGAATTGGTGCGTGTGACACCCCCAACTTCGCAGGACTATCCGGACCCCTGTCACTTACCTGGGTACTTCTCGTGCATGTCACCTGTCTTCGTTGGGACTTATCCTCAAGTCCTCTTGTGGCTCCATGGAGGCTGAGGCTATTGTAAAAACTCTGGGACCTCTTAACAAAGGGATGGCCCTAGATTGGGTTACCACAGGGGTGGGCAAAATGCAGCCCGCAGGCCAGATGCAGTCCGCCAAGCCATTCTACCTGGCCTGTAGGGCCCCTAAAAAATTTAGAAAATTAATATTAATCTGCCCTGGGCTACCTGTCATGTGGCCCTCAATGGCTTGCCAAAACTCAGTAAGCAGCCCTCCACCCAAAATAATTGCCCGCCCGTGGGTTACCGTAATCCATAACCTGCCCTCATTTCACTATCAGCTAGACACCCCTATGCTGTTGCAGCGTGCATTAAGCCCTCCAATGTTTATAGCTCTTCCACCTGACCTTAAGTATGGATATGCAGGAGGCCAGAGGCAAACCTTGCAACACATTTTTGCATTTTATATTACCTGTAGAGAACTTGTTAGGTTTGTTTTACTCAGTAAAACAGAAACCAGGAGAGTACCCAAATGCATTTCTGGCAAAAAAGAAGGGTTTGGCCTTGATATCTGGAGTGGTGCCAGTCCCACAGCAGGGGTATGCAAACTGGGACGTCCCAGATTTCGAAGTTCCATTGTTGCAGTTCCTTAATAGTGAAATGAAGGTAGCAGCAGGAGACTTAACTGAGACTACCCCATTGGCTAGGATTGAAGCAAGGTTGGGAGATGTGTTTATGGCTACTAATGTTTTGTTCTCAGCCCCGCCCAGGAAGTAAAGGATTGCAGCTTATACTGGAGCACCCAGAGGCAGAGGCCAAGGATACAGACCCCCTGGGGAGATGAGAGACCCATCCGATCAGTCGCTATGGTGATTGGGGGTGTGGAGGCAGTTGTTAAAGTATGAGCCCCAGGAAGCAATTGATAGGCTTCCCACATCAGAGCTGCTTCACTGGCTGGAACACCATCAGGAAGAAGAAAAGAATGGCCAGAGGTCTCATGAGATGGAAGCACATAACCATAGTGACCAGTCATATTAGGACTGCCCGGGTTCCTCGGTCCAACCCCTGAATGAATTGGTGCCTGTACCTTTTGATCAGTGGGGTAGGCCAGAGGTTAAGGTGTTCTGGGAAGAACCACTACCTCACGGGACACTAAGGTTGCAAACAATGCTATTAGACATAGGTGCTTCCATCTCCATCATTAGTTGTGAGAGCCTCCAAACTTCCTGGCTGAAGGTCCCAAAACACAAACTTTGAACAGTGGTCACCAGCCAGTTGATCTCAATCAAGTGGTCAATTGTGGAGTCTCTGACAATCGATCTCAGTCTATCGGAGGCGCCACGATTGGGAATGGCAGGACGCATGTGGCTGAGCTGCACCACGACCCCTGCCGTCTGGGCCAGGCTGGGTGAGTGGGGTCAGAGCCTGGGCAGTTTGTCCGGGAGGCAGGGGCAAGGGGGCATTGGCTGGAAGGCAGGGTGAGGCAGGGCTTGGGGGCGAGGTAGGGGCTGGGGCATGGGGCAGGGCAGGGGTGGTAGATCCTGGGGTGCCCTTTACTTACAAAAAGTGATCGTTTAGAAGGATTTAATGGCAAGGTTACTGTGACACCTTTAACCAATCCCCTGCAATTTTGGTGGGGAAATGTGCCAGCCTGCCTGAGGCCTGGTGTTCCTTTGCTCTCACACCACTAAGAGGGCAAGGAATTTTAGGGGCGAATGCCCTGTGCCAGCTCTGTGCAGTGGTGGATTTGGCCAATAATGTCATTTTATTTCAGTCAGAATATAACTGCCCAGCCACTGATCCAGATGTGCAAGTCATTTCAGCTGCACATTGCTGTGCTACTTTAAAAGCTGAGGAAAATTTGGTATGGCCACAGCGGCCTATGGATGTCCAGGCCATTGTTAACATCATTCCTATGGTGTGGGCACGCAATGAGTTGGAATGTGGCAGGATAGATGCCTCTGAAAAGTTGAAGGGTCCTGATCCACTCCCACAAAAACTATATAGGTTCCCAATGGCTGCTGACTCTGGTATTTATCAAATCTCTCAGAGCCTCATGCAACAGAAAGTCCTAGTTGAACAACCCAGTACCAATAATAGTCCAATCTGGCCAGTCTTAAAGGCAGATGGAAAAACCTGGCAACTCACTATTGACTATTGTGAGCTTAATCAATATACCCCTCCACGAGCTGCTGTGGTTGCTAAGTATCCTGAGGTTATAGTGTCCATAGCAGGGTGTGCTAAATGGTTTTCTGTTTTGGATTTTTCAAATGCCTTTTTTGCCATCCTTTTGCACCCTGACTTGTGGTATAAGTTTGCCTTCACCTTTAAGGGTTGGCAGTACACATTTACCCAAGACATCAAGGGTTTCATAACGCACCAGCTATCTGTCACTCGCATGTAATTAAAATGTGGGACCTGCTTCCTGTTGCTGACCAAGATCATGTTATCTCATATGTAGATGATATTTTGATTACTGCTGCCACCAGAGAACAGTGTTTGCAATGCACTCAAACAGTTTTGGCCATTATACGTGACTTTGGATTTAAGATCAGCCCGGAACAAGGTGCTGCGGGTGCAACAACAAGTTAAGTATCTGGGCACTGAATTAGGAACAGAGGGCTGTACCCCTGATAAGCAAAGAATTGAACTTCTATGCAAACTTCCAGCTCCTACTGACTTAAGAACCCTCTGCTCATTTTTGGGCCTGACAAGATTTTCACATGGGTTTATTGAATTTTACACTGAAAAAGCTGCTCCACTATATCAACTACTCAAAAAGGGTCAGCCATGGGAGTTGGGCCCTGCCCAGCAAAGTGTTTATAATAAATTGCGGCATGCCCTGATGCAAGCCCTCTCATTGGCCTATCCTAGACCAGAGTTACCTTTTGAGTTACATTTAGCTGGCTCAGTTACATTTAACTGGCTTAGGCGTTGTGCTTTTACAGGACCATGGCACTGGGCTAAGGCCTATAGTCTATGCGTCACAAATACTGAGCCAAGTTGAACAAGCATTCACCCACTGTGAAAAGGAAGTCCTTGCCCTGGTTTAGGCCTTACAGCACTGGGAATACTTAATTGGCAACAGCCCAGTGGTCTTGCAAACAAGCCGCGCTCCCGTCAAATATGTTTTGTCAGGCAAAATCAATGAAGGCAAGGTTTCTAATCCTCGACTGGCCAAGTGGACCTTGCCTCTATTAAAGTGAAATGTAACTTCAAAAGGTCCCCCACCCGTGCCTTGTCCCTTATGCCCTAACAGCATGGCCGGTGAAACAGGGGAGACACCTTGTGGAGCCACTGAGACACCTAGAGGAGCCACTCATGAGTGCCCACGACCACAGATTACACCAGAAAAGACAAGTCCATTTGCTTTCTGTGCTTACGATCCAGCTGTAGAAGGTGTGGAGGGTATTTCAGTGTGGTTTGTTGATGGTTCTGGTTACTATCAGGACGGGAAACCCCATACTGGGTTAGCAGCAATTATGGTGGCTGAAAACAAATTCTAGCACAAGCCTGG
>NW_005842129.1:224318-226172 GCF_000455745.1 Alligator sinensis | reverse complement strand
GGAACACCTAATGGTTTATAAAAGATCCTGTGAACCCCATTCTGCTCAGGCCACAGAACTGGTGGCCATTGCAGTGGCACTGGAAAATTCCAGAGGCACCACTGGTGATTTGCATTTTCTCTGATTCAGATTGGGTAGTGCACGCACTACTAGACTGGTTACCCTTGAGGGGATGGGCCTCTTCAGATAGGAAACAAATTACCCATGAACAGCTAGTGCAGTATGTGTGGAATTTAGCAGAACAACTCAAAGTGCCTATTAGCATAGTGAAAGTAAAGGTACGCCAGAAGAGGTCACAGGCTGCTAATCTAAATAATCAAGCAGATGCCGCAGCTAAGGAAGGAGCCATAAAAGGCACTTTGTGGACACTGCCTGATAAGGTTACTTCAGTAGCAGCAGCTTAATCTGGATCTAATCAGCCTGAACTCAACCTGTGTGCATTTCAGGCCTCAGACCCTCAAGTCCAGAAGCTATCAGAAAAGGGAAAAAGGGGAGAGTGGACAATTTGGAAAAATGAACATTGATTGGTGCTGGCACAACAGAGGGAAGATGGATTGCCTGTATGGGTAGTTCCACAGGGAGTAAGAAGGGAAATGGTGGGGCTAGCTCACAGAAATGGCCATGTTGGGGTTGATAAAACCCTTGAAAGGTTATCAGATACTGGCTGGTGGTTAAGCATGAGGGAAGACATAGAACATTATATATACAGTTGCATCGCTTGTGCAGCGAATAACCCAGACTCACAAATTGTAAAGGGACCTTTAGGTCACCAACCCATTTTAAGACCATGGAACTGCCTCCAGTTAGACTATATCAAGTTGCCCCAGAGCACAAAAGGATTTAAGTACTGTCTGGTAGTAATGGATGCCTTCACCAAGTGGGTAGAAGCTTTCACCTAGTGGGTAGAAGCAATTCCCACTTGTAAAAATGATGCGCTTACCACTGTCAAAGTCCTAATGGCAGAAATTTTTGCTCAGTTTGGGCTCCCTGATGAAAATGACTCTGATCAAGGTCCTCACTTTGTGGGGAAGGTAATGCAAGAACTTTGTGAGGCCCTGGGTATAAAACAGTGATTTCACATTGCAGGGCGCACACAGTCCTCAGGCCAAGTTGAAAGAACTAACCACACCTTGAAACTGGCTTTGAAAAAGGTTACTAAGCAACAAGGCAAAGACTGGGATGAAAAGTTACCTCTGGTCTTAATGGCTATCTGAGGAATCAAGCAGCCCACAGATTTTCCCCACATGGAGCTATGACAGGATGCCTTCTGCACCTTCCTGAGCATTGGTCGTTGGGAGATGCCATTCCAGATTCTTTGCAAGCAACCTCATCTTTTAAATGACACTTAGCCGGACAACTTGTTAACAACCATTTCTGAAACTCACTGTCAGGTTGCAGTTACTTGGAAAAGAAATTATGCTAAGATGGACAAACAATTGGGTCTTCTTTTAAAACCTAAAGAGTGTTAGGTGGGAGATCAAGTAATGTATCAAGTCCAGAATGCTAAGGATGCTTTCTCTCCTGTGTGGAAAGGCCCGGTATACATCATTAACAAAGTCAGTCCTATCAAGTGGAAATCCATAATGATTAAGGCAAAAATATGCAAGTGGTAGCACTCTTCACAATTGAAGGAGTGGAAGGGCAATAAGTAACTGGAGCAGAGCTCATCTTAGTTTTGTTTTTCAGATGTGTCGGGACCCAGGACAGCCGGCCAGCAGCTCTCCCTGACTCCCACCCGGGCAGTTAAGGGTCCGTCAGGCGGGTATTTGTGACGCATGGAGTGGAATTAATTAGGTGGACGCTTATCGGTTGCAAAGCAAGATTATTTACTCACGCCGTCAAGGTGGTGAAAGA
>NW_005842129.1:222724-224010 GCF_000455745.1 Alligator sinensis | reverse complement strand
AAACTGTTACTATCTTCTTGTTAGTTAACTCTTAGTTAACCTAGTGCAGACTAAAACTGTTTTGAATGGTTTTACTTGTTTGTGACATGGGCACTACTTAATTTGGTTTGTGACATGCCCCCTTGCCCATGGCACAGCAAGTTACATCATGTTTATGTATAGACCATTTTGTTTATCATTGTTAGTATTTGGCAAGCGGGTGTATATAAAAGCAAAAAGCGTGGTTAACTTTGTTTTGAGATACTGTAAAATCCAACAACTAAAACACACAAATATAACAATGGCTATTATGATTAATGATAAACATAAGATAATCAAAGACACCGACACTTGAATTAATTTAAACGCAGTAAACTGTAATTCTTGATTTTATGTAATCTTTTCTAATTTGATTTTTTAAGGTAACTGAAAATGAGGTATCAGATTAATGCCCCCTATACGGAGGGTTTTTTTAATTGTGGCTTATTATACTTGAGTTAAATCGTAGCTCTGAAAACACCAATTTTTCGTGCCGTCATTAGCGGCCTTTCTTCATTCTTTTGCGAAACACATCAACCTTGTCATGTATCACCATCTGCTTCTCCCCTTCTTTTAATGTACAGGTTCCTTTAGAACCTTGACCACTTGCCCCCTTCCATCATCATCTCCCTCATCTCTTTTCTCACGTTCTCTCAATCAATGTTTCTGTCCACACCCGACCTTTCTGCGACATCCCCCAAACCTTCAGACTACCAATGCTGTTCTTTCTCAATAATTCAGAGCTTTTTACTCAAAACATTATGACTTGGCTTCACTGCGTAAAGTCTCGAACAGGCTTTAAAACAAAACAAAACAAAACAAAACAAGTATGTACAAGATCATTAACAGGAAAAAGAAAAACTATAAAATGAGTCATTAGTTATGTCTTTGGCCTAAAATGACAGGTTTAGGACCGAGTTGGAGGTTTTGAAGTCAGCTCCGTTTGTCGAGGAACCTGTTGGTAATAGCAGGAATAGAGCGACGACCCTGCTTGCGACATATGAGCAGGCGGTCATTGTGGCGTCGACTCGGGTGTGCTGCAGGTTGGTGCTCGGTGATTCTTGCGATCAAGCAGTCACAGATTGTCGCTTCGCCACCACTGGGCCTGTAAGGGGACAAAACAAACGAACAGACAAACAAACAAAAAAACAAAAAACAATAAAATTGTTTTTGTATATCTACGAGCATAATGTCGTAGTGGTTGGAATAGTTCATCGATGCCCCCTTCGAGTAGTTGCTTGTTGGGGCAGGCTGCGGTGTTATCCGGA
>NW_005842129.1:221763-222672 GCF_000455745.1 Alligator sinensis | reverse complement strand
ATCGGTCGAGGTTGGTAGCCTAGTATATGTGCCAGTTGTCGTTGTCCCGCATCTCCTAGGATGTGTAGCCGTTGCTTGGTAAGCGTGAAGTGGTTTAGGAGGAACCCAAACATGGCTCTTTCCTCCGGTGTCCTCTGGGGTGGCAGTCTTGATTTCTTTCGTGAGTTGAATTGGGAATGTCTTGGCCCTTGGTATTCGACTGGATATGCAGTAAGGTGGCTTGGGGCGACGGCTGAGTTTGCGGTTGCTGATTTTATAAGGGCTTGCAGCCGTGGAAGTTGACTTAAAAGATTTTCTGCTGGCTGAGTAACGAGCAGGTTGAGGAGAAGGCGAAGGGTGATGGTGTCTTCTCCTCTATAAATCTCCACGCATGTTTTGATGACGTCAAGGGTGGTGGTGGTGGTTGCACCCTCTGGGTTGGTTACTTGCTTGGTTATTGTTACAGGATGAGCGGCAGCTGTAGTTCTTATTGTGTCTGGTGGGACGATCGGATCCTCGCTCGTTGCCCCCACCCTGTGGTACGGAGGTGGGGCCGTTGGGAGCAACGTCATCTCCTGGGGCGGGGTAGCTGGGTGGAGTCCCGCCTGTTCTTCTGTGGCTCCGCCCTTCTTTTTCAGGTCCTCCGGGCAGCTCATATTTTTTTCGGTGCCATTTTCTGGTGGTAATGGAGGGTTTTGGCACGCTGCCATCTCTGCGGCAGCTTTGCTGACTGTAGCTAGCTGGGTTTTTAAGTTTGCATTTTCACGCAGTAGGAATGACACTACGTTAATCATCTTTCCTTTGTCCCACTCGGAGTCTCTTCACTCCTTTTCGACTCCCTCCTCTCCTTTCAGCAAGAAGTAGCCGCTGACACATCCTGTCTCCACTCTGCTCGCTTGGTGATAAGCGATGTGGGCCCATAATTCATCC
>NW_005842129.1:210067-221226 GCF_000455745.1 Alligator sinensis | reverse complement strand
TTGACATGCGCAGTAAAAAAACTGTTACTATCTTCTTGTTAGTTAACTCTTAGTTAACCTAGTGCAGACTAAAACTGTTTTGAATGGTTTTACTTGTTTGTGACATGGGCACTACTTAATTTGGTTTGTGACAAGATGCAGTTCAGCGCTGAATCCCTGTCCTGCGGTGGCACACGGGAAATGCAGTGTACAGAAGACCAGCTCTCTGGTGCCACTCTTGGGGGGCCCAAGTCCTTCTGATCAAGGCACCGCTCAAAATTCTCTGACAGCTCCATCCAGAACAAGATTCCGGCTTTTTTGTTATTTCATGGGTTCATAGGTTCATAGAAGTAGGGTCGGAGGGGACCTGAGCAGATCATCAAATCTGACCCGCTGCCCTGGGCAGGAATGAATACTGGGTTTATATGACCCCTGGTAAGTTTAAGCTCATATGACCCCAGCTAGGTAATTATCAAGCCTCCTTTTTAAGACTCCTAAGGTAGGAGCCAGTACCACTTCCCTTGGAAGCTGGTTCCAGATCCTGGCCACCTTGACTGTTAAGTAGTACCTCCTGATGTTTAGCCTGAACCTACTCTCAATCAACTTGTGGCCGTTATTCCTTGTTACTCCGGGAGGTTCTCAGGGGAACAGGGTCTCACCCATTCCCCTCTGGTCCCCCCGGCAAGCTTATAGACGGCCACCAGATCCCCTCTCAGCCTTCTCTTGTGAAGGCTGAACAGGTTCAGGTCCTGTAGCCTCTCCTCGTATGGTTTGCCCTGCTGCCCCCTGATCATGGCAGTTGCCCCTCCTCTGGACCCTCTCGATGCTGGCCACATCTCTCCTGAAGTGGGGTGCCCAGAACTGGACACTCAGTTTGTTTAATTGAGTTAGCATTTGGGTTTTTTTAATGTATGTTTTGTGAATGAAATAGAGTATAGAATAGTATTTAGCATATAAAATGGCATTTCAAGAATATGTTAGTGTTATTAGTAAAAATTAGTTGCTTATATATTTGTAGATTGATAATTTTACTGGAAAGTGTCAGGGCAATTGCTGCATTATTTTCAGACTGTGTTGGGACAAAGTACTACTGTGTAGTCAAGATCAGTATGCAAGAAAATTTGAATCCTTGAAAAAGTGGAAACTTTGTTGGGCTGATCACCTATTGCAACCCACATTCCTAATGTGGATATACACCCCCTTGTGGTGGTCTTGGTTCTGGGAGCCTACGCCTGCCATGTCTTTGAATGTTATGTCAGTGTGGTGTTCGGCCTCAAAGTTCCCCTCAGGGATGACCACTCCGCTTGTGGGATGTTTGTGGGGCTCCACCTCCCCTACACCCCAGCCTTACACCAACCTCTGGTGGGGCGCCAGATCTTGACATGGTTGCCTCTCCAGTGTCGATGTTCCTCGTGCCCTATTGTATCCCCCTTTCTCCTTGGGGAAGGACAATTAGTTAGCCTGGGCTCTAGGCCTGCGATCCCCTTGAGCTGGTCAGCTCTCTTCTTGTGGTCTAAGGGTACCCCTGTTGAACAGGGGTAAAGAAATAAAATGAAGAAAAGAAACCAAAAAAAGGAACCCAAAAAACGTCTTCCTATTGGGTGTCCTACTGGTCGGCTTTCCCAGCCCTCCTGCCTGAACTCGGCAGTGCTCCCCTGATGCTGGTCCTGCGGGGTCCCTCTCTCCTCTCCAGCCCAGCTCCCCAACCTGGTACCTGGGAATGGTCGAGTAGGGACACCTTTGTTTCCCCAGGGTTGGCTTCAGCCTCTTCTTTGAGTTCGTTGTCCTGGCTACACCACTGCTCGGCGTCTTCCCCGACGAACCTCCTT
The DNA here is from genome assembly GCF_000455745.1 of Alligator sinensis. Classification (NCBI taxonomy): domain Eukaryota; kingdom Metazoa; phylum Chordata; order Crocodylia; family Alligatoridae; genus Alligator; species Alligator sinensis. Next base: position 219,418 of record NW_005842129.1, on the reverse strand, counting down.
AGCAGCGCTAGGGGGAAGTGACTCCCAGTATTCCGCCCCTCCTGGGGCTCGATCTCAGTGCCCCTAGTGTGAGGAGCTCTCGGTGCTTCCACAGCCACCCATCATCTGGGCGTTCCTGATTCGTGCCAGTTCCGTCTGTTGCCGGCATGGAGAGCCTCTGTCTCCTCACTGGCTCTCCCTCCTACTGCCAGCGGCCGTTTTTATCCCTGCCAGCTGGTGCATCCTTGTGACGTCACCCACCGGTCTTAATTGCATAAAGGCGCAGCTTGTAAACTGCACAGGCTTTTCTCTTGGATCTTCTAGCGTCACTCCTCCTGCAGGTAAATGATTGTTTTGTATTTCTTTCTTTATTTTAATGTTTCTTCCCGCATTGAGCCCCATGGGCAGGGCTTCCCGGCCCCTCTTCTCACTATCCTTGGGGCATTAACCAATATCTGTATGATGCCACCGTATTTCGGGGCATCAAGGATGGGATTGTAGTGGGCAAATGGAGTTATGCTAATGCTTTTAGCCATAGTCCATGCCTTCCCGGAACTAAAGAACAAAACTGAACAGAGCAGATTCTGGGGCACTGGGAGATGTGAGAGCTGTGATTAGGCAGTAGGCGAGCATGGCACAACAATTTCCCTATAAGGAATATGGCTAGCACAGTGCCAGGGAACTGGTACACCATATAAGGAATGCTTGGCACAAAGCCAGGGGATTGGACAATTTGGGATGAGAAAAGTTACAAAAGTGATGGACAAACAAAGGAACACGTGTGTTTTGTGTTTCCACCCTGGGGAGACAGGAGCAACCTTGGAATTTTTGTTCGAACAACGAGGAATCCAGAAACTAACATCCCACACACTCAGCAGAGGAGGATCTGAGGCCGGTACTACCAAAGGTTGCTGTTGTAACGCCTGAAGGAACCACTTGCCAGGTCATATTATGGGGAGAAAACCTGTAATAAAGCCTAGGGATTACTATTAAAGTTCACTTGATGCCAAATCAGATGAGGGGCTATGTCACTCCCTGGAGAGCTCTGGCAAAAGGAATCCTAGTAGTAACAATGGGGACAAACCCTAAACAAATGAATGGAGCTAAGTTAATGTACCCTCCAAGACTGTGAAAGAATTAAATGTTGTGGTCTGAGTTAATTTATCCCTGAGTTTGTTAATCACTTGATAGAGGGGGAGGAACCCTGAAGGTGTGACGGACCATTTAGATTTTAGTCAGAGGAGGACCTCTAACGAATTGACCAAAAGTGCCTGACTGGGGTCACTGCGGTGCAGGAAGGACTTCCCTACTTTCTACCTGGTGTTAGGACTCCAAGGAAGAAACTGGACAACACCTAGGAAATGACAAGGGTGGGGTGTAGGGGAGGTGGAGCCCCGTGAAGAAATTCCTGCAACAGGCCCGGACTTATCACCCAGCAGAACCAGCTTCCTATCTGAAAGAAGATCAAAGCTGTGGCAGGAAAGAAAACAATAACATCAGAGAGCATCTGGGGAATAGTGCCAACCCTCCCCATCCTGACATCATTCACCAGGAAGACACCAGGCTGGAGAGGGCCTAGGCCCTTCAGCACCTACCCCCCACACCTATACAAAGTGATTATGTTGCTTTTCAAACTTATCTTCAATAAGATGAATAAATCAAGCTCCTTAAATCTCAAAACATCTTGTTTTCCAGCTCTAGATCATTTTTGTGACCCTCTGAGTTCTTAGGCATTTCCACATCCTTCCTGATGGATGTGGGCACCTGAACTGGGCACAGTGTTCTACTGGTGGCCTTTCCACTATTTTACACAGAGTCACGTTCCCTGTGCTGTTCAGTGGGACACAGCAGTTTGACAAAATTCATGGCACTTCTGACTTAAAAGCAGCTCTTAGGACTTCTAGCTCCCTGGCTCCAGGGAGCTCTGCTTTGTTCACTCACTCAGATATCCTGTGAAATTATTGTTAGAGATTGGATTGAACCCAGTGAAATGGTGCTCAGGGGTCTTCTCCTGCCTACTCTTGCTTGCCTACCGTCCCAGAATCCAGTCATCTCTGGGCTAGCAGGGTCATATGATGTCGCTGTGGAAGATGGCTGAGTAGAGCCAGAACTCCAGGGGGAATCTGGCACAATCCAAAGGTATCACCTCTCTCTAACCCTTTTCAGGCACCATAAACAATTCTCCCTAAATGTTAGAGGGCAGCTGCATAGAGGCAGAGTGCAATGAGAAGCCATCTTCTTTAAAGGCACTTGTAAGAAAAAGAAATTGTGATGCAACAGGCAGGACCCCGAGGAATACAAGATAGCTGCTGGAGCTGGAGATAAGGCAAGCAAGGCAGAAAAGTAGAAGACCAAAGCAGCTTTTAGGATCACAGCAAAGCTGGTTCTGAAGATATTAGAGTTCAGGTCTCTCAAACCTTTGATAGAATTGAAAATTGATAAAATCACATCAGAGTTGGATGACATTAGAGGAGAGTTACAGATATTGGGAAAAAATGCAGATGAAAACTTTCAAGCCTAGTTAGATAGAGCTCTAAAACACAATTAGCCTGATTGAAAAGAAAAGAAAAGTAGCTTTTATAAAAAAAGAGGTCTCACTCCAAACCTTTTTGGAATCAGTGACAAACACTAATACCCATAGATAGAGCACACAGATCCTTCTATGCTCCTCCCAACACAAACAGACTTAAACAGACTTAGAGACATAATTCTAGGACTGCATCATTTGGAACTGGGGTTGGCAAGCCAGTCGACTGACCAATCAAAGATTATAGCAATTTTACGAAAAAAAACTACTTTTTTTTTCCCGGTTTTCTTGACAGAAATAAGATATTTATTGTTTTTGATACATTTTTAATGGAAAATTTGTGCTTTTTCTGTGTATTATTTGGACCTTTTTGCATTTTAAAAAAATCATTTTTTATTTTTGACCAGTCAATTGACCAAACTTTATTTGACCGGTCAAATACCCAACCCTACTTTGAAAAAAAAAGAGCAGATTATGAGACGATCTAGATTCCAGAGGGCTCTCTGCAGTTATGTTGGGTGAATACAACGTTCAGATTTGCTAGAATATATTATACTCCACTCTAAAGAATGGAAAACAAGAACAGAGTTTACCACCCATCTCAGAGAAGCAAAAATAAAGCATAGTTGGGGTTGTTCCTTTAAGCCATGTTTGCTCAGGAAGGACAACAGCTCACTGTTAAAGATAAGGCAAAGGAGTCTGAGTACTCAGCAATTTCAGTTTTAGAGACAGATGTTGAAGCACAAAAAAGAAACACGGGTAGCAAATTGTCAGCAAAAAAGGAAGCATAGCTTGAAGGATAAAGGCAGGAAACCTGAATCAAAGAGTTTTCAAGCTACTGATCTGCAAAAGACCTGTGTAAAAATGGACTTTCTAAAGAGAAGTAAACCCTGCAAAGCCAGCATGATGATTTGTAAACCAACCTTTACAACTATTTTTCTATTTTTGGAAGAAGAATGAATTTACGCTGAGACATAGGGACAGGTGAATAATTTTCCTAAGAGCTGTTCCTATAATAAGCCATAATCTTTTGAGTAAACAGTAATTTAAATGACTGAGGCTTTCCTCCCTGAATTTCCAAAATCCCTAATTTATCAGTAACAATCATATTAGCATTTGTCCAAATTGAGAAAGATAATACCATATAGTTTCAATAAATTGTTTTCCCTTTCCAAATTGTACTTATATTTTATCAGACTGATACCTTCAACCAGTTGCATAAAATACCAAAAGAGGTTTGTCCATTTTCTCTAGAAATTCTCAGGTAATCAGGATGTTCTTAGGTGAAGACAACTGGACATCCTCATAATAACAGCACCAGCTCTTTGTTTACTTCAGCACATTTATCATAAGTTTAAACACATAAACTGTACAGTCAAGGCTCAAAAGCAAAGTCCAGAGCACTATTGTAATCATCTTGCAATAACTTCAAGCATCAGTTTGAGTGGGATGATGAAAAAGTGTCAGTTCTCTCTGACACAATTTTACCAGGTTTCCATGGTAGATCTTATCACTATTTTTCCCGTAGAAATGCTAATCTTCTAAGTTGCTCTAGCTAAAGTGGGTTATTACAAGGTGACCTGCATTCTTTTATTACGCCTTGTAGTTATAAAAATCTCAATTGTCTATATAAGATCTGAAATTGCTGCTCAAGAATAGGAGTATTGTTTCTCTGGTTTTTGGTGCCTGTGAGATGGGATTACTACCAACTAAATATTCATCTTGGCATAGTCATACTGATGTGTGGAAAAGATTTGCATTTTTCTTCACAACTGATCCTATTAATTTTTGGTAGACATTGGGGTGTGCGAAGTGGGCCCTATTCAATTCGGATTCAGATTCGGCCTAAATCAGGAACAGTGATTCGATCCGTTGATTCAGATCACTGTCCCTGATTTGATTTGAATGAATCCGAATCTGAAGATTCGATGCTGATTTGGAGAATCAGTGATTCAGATATAGACACAGTTTTAAATGTTTTTCCTGTGTGGGTGTATAGTGGGGTGTGGGGTATGTGTGTGTGGGTGTGTGTATGTGGGTATGTGTATGTGTGTGGGGTTTGTGAGAGGGTGTGGCTGAGTGTGTAGGGATGTAGGGTATGTTGCAGAGTGTGTATATATGTGGTGAATTGTGGGGGCACGGTGTGGGTATGTGGGGTTTGTGGGGTGTGAGGGAGGGTGGGGGGGCTGTGGGGACCACCCCCCACACACACTCCCCCCATGACGCACAGCTCCCACTGCAGGCGGCAGCAGCAGCAATAGGTGGGGGCCCTCAGGGTGCTTGTGGCCCACATACGTGCTGCCTCCTGGCAGCATGTGGCTCCAGCCAGAGCTGCACTTGGTAGCAAGGAATGCACCCAAGCCAGCCTGCCTTATCACTCAGGGCTCTCTATGGTGCATATGCAGATCCCAGCACTTGCATGCCATCGGGGGAAGCCAGGTGTGATGGAGCCAGCTGCCTGCTACCATGGGAGCAGGGGGTGGGGCTGCCCAGGTCCCTTGGCTGGCAGGCTGCCCACAGGCTCCTTGACCTGGCAGTCTGCTACTCTGCTACAGACCTTCAGAAAATGGACTCCTCTTTGGTATCCTTTTAATTTTGTATAAGAAATACTCTTTCATGATCCCTGGAAGCTCCTTGTTTTAACCATATTTCTCAACAAGACTTCAGGTAGATAGAGTCCCAAGAGCCACTGGGGACCTCAGCTGGTGGCTCCTCCATGAAGCCAATGCCACGGGCATGTCTGTGGTGAGCTTCATGGACACCCCAGTCTCCTGCCCCTTCTGCGGGCAGAGGGAGACCCTGGTGCACATGATCCTCGAGTGCGCCAGGCTGCAGCCCCTTCACCTTCATCTCCAGAACCTCCTCTTGAGGTTCTGGTTGAATTTCACCCCCCCACCTCTTTGTTTTTGGTCACCCCATCCATGACCCCACCAAGTCCCAGGACCCCCTGGTCAACCTCCTTCTGGCCCTGGACAAGTAAGCAGGCCCTTTACTTGACCAGGAAGGAGGCTCTGGCCGGGAAGGTGTCCAAAGACTGCAGGGCCGCTTTCCTCTCACTTGTCCATGCATGTTTCCAGGCAGAGCACTAGTGGGAGGCATCCACCAGCTCCCTGGATGCCTTTGAGAGCTGGTGGGTGGGACCCGGGAGGCTCTGCTCGGTGTCCCCCTCAGGCACACTTATTTTCATGTTTTGACCCTTTGACCCACATGACACTCTTATCCTATCTTTTTCATTAGTTGTCCCAAGAATTTAGTTGTACCATTCATTCATTAGCCCCACAAGGGGTTACTAGTTAGCCAGGTGAGCCTTAGGGCCCATGGTATGAGTGTTACAAATAGACAGGTAGATAGAGTAATGCAATCTGAACTTAGCGTTGACAGAGTAGTTTCATTTGTAATTGCTGTTTTTAGCTAAGTACAAGCATTTAAGGAGTCAGTGGTGGAAGCACTCTAACTTTCAAGCTTTAATCTAAGCATCCCTATTTAGGTTGGGAGGAAGCAGAACATGCTTTAGCTCTTGTGGGGCAGAGAGGCTTGGAGCCTGCCTACATGACCTGAGAATAGCAGGTGTGTGGCAGGGGGCGGTCTCACACACCTTCCAGCATGACCTGTGAGTTCCCCGGGCTGCCAAAAACTCCCAAGTGGAGCCGAATGGCTGAGCTGCCCCTGACTGGCTGACAAGGACATCACAGCCACCCACCTGGACCTGGTGCAGCAGTGGCTTGTCATGGCCATGAGCCATCAGCCGAACATCCCACACATGCCCACTTAATGCACCCTGTGCCCACCAAAGCTATGTGTGTGTGAGAGAGAGAGAGAGAGAGAGCGAGAGAGAGAGAATCCTGGGTTCTGTATGTGTCAGATGCCTGGGTGTGTTTGTGTATTTGTATTTGTGTGTGTGTGTGTGTGTCCATGTCCCACATGCCTGTATTTCCTCACCATGACAGTCTGTCCAAATCTGAGAAACCCTGGCCAAGTAGTTCCTCATCTGTGTGGACTAGGATCCCTCCCCAGATGAGCAGGGCTGGAGAGCTGAGTGCCCACACCCTGGCACAGGTCCATGCGTCTCCTGCCCTGGGCTTCTCTGGCCCTGCATCACAGGCATCACTGCTCACATCTCACACTGTCCCCCTTCCACTCTCCCTCCCTAGCACCCCCAGAGGCACAAACCAGGGTGCAGGGGAACGCGGCGCGAGGAAGAGATGTGCCTTGTTTTAAACAAATGTTGAAGCTGCCAAACTTTTAGTGTGTTTATTAAACAAAAACTGCAACATTGCCCACTCTGGAACTTGGAACCTTCTTCTCAGCTAACATTGAGAGGGTGGGGAAAGAATCTGTTTGCACCAGGTAGTTATGATGTTGAGGGATGGAGAGGGGTGGGCAGCTGGGGGGGCTTAACAAAAAACAAAACCTTGGGGAGGCAGGGAGAATGCTGCACACAGAACTACCACCCTTCAGTTTAATTAACTGTTGCAGCTGCCAAACTTTTTGTGTGCATAATACAGAAAAAAACATGGAACGTTGCCTGTTCTGGAACTTGGACCTGAGCCTAAGGGCCTGCCTATCCTTGCAGAGACTGCACCACTACCCAGCAGCAGAACATGGGCCCAAAGTGGCCTGGCGGGCTGCCCTCCCCTCTGCATTCTAAGCACTCCTGCCCTGTTCCAGGACTGGCCTTGAACCTCTTTGGAGCCCTGTCCCTACAGTGGTAACCACCAGCTGCCAGGGATAGTGAGCTGGCCCTGAAAGCTGGACAAAATTAATGCCAGCCCTGGCATCAGGTCTGGAGCAGCCTGGTCCCCCCTCCCCTTTCCTAGTGCTGCTCCCAAAAGCAGACACTGCCAGACACCTTCCTTGCTCCTGTGGTTCAGTGGTTTCGTTCTATATGCCATAACTGTGGTTCAGTGGTTTCTATATCCATATCTCCTGTTCCATACCATATCTCCTGTTCCAGGGCTCCCCCACACCCCAGCATCTCCCAATCAATGCATGGTGTGGAGTGTTTCTCCATGGTCACCATTCAGGGACTCCCCCCGGGACTCTGGGGCATGTGGTCCCAGGGAGGAGTACCTGGACCAGGGCTCTCCATGACGAGGGGCAGCCTGCCCCACCACTCTGACCCACAAGGGCAATGGTCTCCCCGCAGAGGTGGTGCTGATGCCACTCAGTGGTGTCATAGCTGGATGCCAAGTGGTTTTTGACCCTGTGCATAAACTCCATATCCTGGTGCTGTGACTCACTTAGCTCTATAGCAGTGTTGCAGCAGATTGCCATCTGTAGGCCTTGTTCTTGGACCTTTGCAGCGTGTTCCTGGGCCTAGGCGGCTCATTCAGGTGTTGCAGCACCATGGGTGCAAGCAGTTGGCAACCTGTCCATTCTAACCCCCCACATCGAGGGTCCCCTTTGGTCCTCATGTCACTAGTGCCATCTACACACATCTCTGGTGCTATTCACAGAATCACAGAAGTTTAGGGCTGGAAGGGACCCTGTGAGATCATCAGGTCCAGCCCCCCTGCTCTGGGCAGGAAAGACTGCTGGGATCAAGTCAAATAACCCCAGCAAGGTATGCGTCCAGTCTCCTTTTCAAGATCTCCAGGGAAGGTGCTTGCACCACCCCCACTGGGAGTCTATTCCAGAGTCTGGTCACATGAACTGTGAAGACGTTTTTTCTTATATCCAGCCTGAAACCTTCTTCTAGGAGTTTATGACTGTTGCTCCTGGTTTTTCTCTGGGGCACTTTGGTGAATAGTTGTTCACCTAGCCCCTGATGCTCTCCCATGATATATTTGTAAGCTGCCACCAAATCCCCCTGAAGTCTTCTCTTTTCTAGGCTGAACAATCCCATATCCCATATCTGTCAGCCTTTCCTCATATGGCTTGCTCTTCAGGCCTCTAATCATATGAGTGGCTCTTCTCTGGACTCTCTCAAGCTTCTCCACATCCTTCTTGAAGTCTGGCACCCAGAACTGGATGCAGTACTCCAGCTGTGGCCTCACCAGTGCTGCGCAGAGCAGGAGAATAACTTCCTTAGTTTTGCTTAAGATGCATTGGTTGATGCATGCCAGTGTATTGTTTGCTCTGCTAATTGCAGCATCACACTGGTGGCTCATATTCGTTTTACGGTCAACTATGACCCCCAGGTCCCTTTTGGACCTGGTGCTAGTCACATATGGACTTTTTGAGAAATTTTTCAAGGCTTTTTCCTGGGATTGAGGTCAGGCTGATCAGCCTGTAGTTCCCTGGTACTCTCTTCTCCCCTTCTTGAAGATGAGCATAACATTGGCCCTCTTCCAGTCTTCTGGGACCTCTCCTGAGCACCACAAATTCTCAAAGAGGTTCATCAGCAGTCCTGCGATGACATTGGCTAGTTCATTCAGCGCTTTCAGATGAAGTTCATCCAGTCTTGCTGACTTATAGATATCCAGCCTCTCTAGCTGTTCTTTCTCTAGCTCTGCATTGACTGTTGGTAGGTGATCATCCCTACCGTGACCATTCTGTGTCATATTTGCATTTGGCAGGCTATCACTCTTAGCCTGGTGGAATACAAATGCAAAGGACTTGTTCAGGAGTTCAGTTTTCTCCTCGGTGTTGGTGATCAGATGTCCAGATGCATTGAGCAGTGGCCCCACGTTTCCACTGGTTTTCCTCCTGTTACCTACATACCTATAGAGAGACTTCTTATTGTCCTTGATTTCAATTGTTAACCTGAATTTGGTCACCGCCTTTGCTTTTCTAATCTGCCCTCTACAGGTGTGGGCCAATCTTACATAGTTCTCCTTGGGGCCTATTCCTAGCTTCCATCATTGGTAAGCCTCCCTTTTCTTTTTCAGAAGATCTGCAACTTC
>NW_005842129.1:202601-209630 GCF_000455745.1 Alligator sinensis | reverse complement strand
GATCTGCCTGCCAGATGACAGGAGGCTGGTGCTGCCGGCTGGGGCATCTTCCCAGCACTGGCTATGGGCGAAACATTGAAACAGCATTGAAACAGCAAAAGAGTTTCGATGAAACAAAATGGAACAGTGCTTTTGAAATGAAACTCGAAATGAAATACTGTTCCATCGAAACAGAAGTTGAAGTGGAACAATGCTGTTTCACACAGCCCTAGGAAGTCGCCCCACAGTGCCCGGGGATCTTCCTGGCCAGAGCCTCCTTTCTGGTAAGGTATAGAGCCAGTTTAGTCAGGGCCAGGAGGAGGTTGACCAGGATGTCCTGGGACTTGGTGGGGCCATGGACGGGGAGTGTGTAAATAAACAGGTGAGAGGAATAGTGCAGCCAGAGCCTCAGCAAGCGGTTCTGGAGGAGGCAGTGCAGGTGCTGCAGCCTGGTGCACTCCAGGTGCGTGTGCACCAGGGTCTCTCTCTGCTCCCAAAAGGGGCAGGTGTCAGGGGTGTCCATAAACTGGGCCAGATACACACCTGTGGTGATGGCTCCATGTAGGAGCCATCAGCTGAGGTCCCCGGTGGCACACGGGATTAAGGTGGAATACAGATATATCCACCAGGAGTCCTTGCCCCCGCCCTTGCCTAGGGTGTCCGTCCCACCACTCAGCTTCATGCACAGCGAGCTCCTTCAATTAGCACAGTTAGCGTTGTGCGGGCCGGGAGCGGTCCAAGGCTTTCGGGCGCGCGCAGCGGGCTATGGCCAGCAGCCCTGGCACATGGGTCGGGGAATTCGGCACGGCGGGCTAGAATTAAGCACGGACGCATAGCGGTTGATTAAAGATTATTTTACTTACACCGTAGATGGTCGCGGTGCAGGCAGGAAAAACTTCGCTTAAGTTGCAGTTACAAAACTCGCTCGAACAAGACCCATAGAAAACTCGAGCCTCTTAAACCCGGAAAGAGCTCTAGATACACGCACACACGAAGTTTGTTAGGCTCCGTGGACTGAGTGCACAGGGAAGGGTACATCGATGGATCAGGCAGTGACGGGGAGAGGCTAGAGGTTGATCAGGCCCCTATATCCTCCTTAAGGCACACGCTGGGTTTGTTAAGCTCCACAGTGTGCTTAGAGTTCTTCACGAGATGGATGTGAAGTTCTCCTCCTCCACGAGATGGTTGTGGAGTCCTCCTCCTCCAACTTGGGCGGAAACCACTCAAGCCTCTTATACGGCTAGCATGCCAATCGCTAGCCGCCACATGGGAATAATTTAGAAACAGCCAATAGTGGGACACAAATTTGCATGCGAAAGGCGGGAACTCCTTTGCACCGGGGTTTTCTCTATGCAACTGAGAATTGCACCGTGCAAAGAAAGCTCCTCGTGGCGGGGAATAATTCTGCAGTGCCGAAGCACACACACAATCCTACCCTTTGGGTCATGACAAGCGTCAGCCTCCAGATCCCTGCTATACTCCCAACAGCAAGCTCCCCTCTCCAGCTCTGCTCAGGACAGACCACCCCCTCTGCCTCTTGCAGAGCCTATGTGGGCCCAGCCTGCCTCTTCCAGCTTCTCAGGCGTTTGTCTTAAAGGCACAGTCTTCAATTTCTCGCTCGCTCAGTCAAAGGGCAGTGTCCCCCTGTTATAGTGTGGTGCTATTGACACAAATAAAATGAGACCGTGCCTGCTCCAAAGAGTTTTTAGACTGCCTAGACACGCTGCACAGAGGGAGGAACACAGTGTTACTCCCATGTCATTGGGCAGATTAGAATATCAGGCCCAGAGGTGTTCAGGATATGTCTAGCCTCCTGCTGAGGAATAAGTGCTGCTTGTTGGCTGCTGCTCTCCACGAGCAGTGTGCAGGACATGCCAGGCACCTTCAGGGATAAGCCTGCAGCTGAGATTCTCAGACTGTGCTCCACACAGGGACCACACATTTGACAGAGAGCCCTGTGTGCAGAACAGCAGCAAGTAGTAGAGCTGGCTGCTTGGCAGCAATATGGAATGGCTGTGGATGTGGTGTTGACATCCTCAGTGACCAGCCCATAGTCAGCCAAGGAGGTTTGTGGGTGAAGAAGGAAGTGACCCTTACCTTGTGCTCTGTCCCTTCCCTGAGCCACAGGCCTACCTTGCATCTCTTCTCTGAGCCTGCATTAAAGAAGTTCAGCCTCTTAGGGCAAGAGCTGCTCCCCCAACCCCCAAGCAAGACAGAGATGTGCTTCAAGGCATATCCTGTACAGACCAGCACTTGTAGTGCCAAACGCCCAGGTGAGTTATCAGCATTGGGGATTGATTCTGGGATCTGTGGGTCTAAACAGTGATTTTCAGCGAGGTGCCTTGAGACCCTTTCAAGGGTGCCACAGGGTGCCATGAAATGCTAGCACTGTTAGATGCACAAACATGATTAACAGGCTAAACACAGAAATTGCAAGAAGTAAAAACATTCTGGCCTGTTGTGGTCTTTCTGAGTTCGTTGCAAAAGAATAAGTGTTCTGTTTTTGGGTTTTTTTGAAGTAAAAAAACTGAGTGCAAGTGGAGAGCTGGTATTTTCTAAAATGGTCTAAAAGCCTGGGCCTCTACTAGAGGTAAAAGGCTGCAACAGTTTCTTTGACTGCCGTGTAGCTCAGCCACCACTGGAGGGGGACAACACTATACCGACTAGGCATGAGTTGCACAATCCTGTACCCACAGCCCTGATCCTGAGAGGTACTGGCTACATACACTCACACCTCTTCAGGAGAGGTGGCGTGTGCCTTGTGGTGAAGGAGCGCTGGGTGGGAATTGGCACTTGGGTGGTCAGCTGAAAGCACTCTGGGGAGCTGCCATGGAAGCAGCTGGCACTGTCAGACTCCTATCTGTGAGGCTGCAAAGTGTGTGCTTTTCCCATAGCCCCAAGGCTTGCAATCTTGCTGCCAGTTGCTTGTCGAACCTCCCAATGGCAGGGCAGGTCACCAGTCTTTCCTGGGACTTGTTATTGCAGCCTGACATTTGTTTTGGCTCGTCCATCTCATTTTTCTGGCCCAAACAAGCCAGCTTCCCAAGGCAGTGTAGAGCTCATGTGACTCTCCTGACAGCCTGTTTCATTCCAGGACACCCTTATCTGTTGGGTCATTTCAGACTCTCATGGAGCTTTGGCTTGTATAGAATGCTGTTGTTTGCTGTCCTGAAAAGGACATGTTATCCCAACATGCTGGACTGTGGAGCATGGTTGTGGCAGCATCCCAGAAGGAGGAATGTCTCTACTTCAAACGCCTGCCTCCTCCCCCGCCCCCAAAGTGACTCATATTGCTGGTATATTGCTTGCAGCCTTTCCTCCTTCCAGAGGGAGCTATCCAAGGGTTAAAATATGGAACTGCACCTAGCACTCCCACCAGGGTCAAGGTTCTTTTTTAGGACCTCTGGATCTAGAACATATCTTAAAGAGATCCTCAGTATCTTAGACCATGTTTACACCAGTGAAGATGTGCACTTCTCTTGGGTGCTAGGAACAGGATACCTACTGCAAAGCTGCCACAGCTTGGACAGGGAGCTGATAGTATTTATGGGGATCTCTATACCTCCTACTTCTCCCAATCCTGAAACTGCTGCCAATAAACTAAGTCCTACCCATTTGGATACAACCAGGTGACTGGGGTTTATTTTGTCAGCAGTGGTCCTGGGGTCAGGAGGGAAGCCATGAAGACATGTCCTGTGTGCAGTCTGGTGGGGGCCCCTGGTCTCCTTGCTTTCCTCTGTGATTGACAGACCCTAGATTTGTTGGCTTCCAGGCCTCATTGCAAGTACAATGGATCCAAGTTTCAAATGCTTGAAAAGCCACCATTGGAAGGGGGAGAAATGTTGCTCTCCTTTGCTATACAGGGCAGGACACATGGCAATGGCTTCTAATTGCAACAGAGAAGATTTGTATCAGATCACAAAAAAGACTTCCCAACTGCATGGGATGATTAAACAAGCAGCCTAGGGAAACTGCAGAATCCCTTCCACTGGAGAGTGTCAAGAAGAGGCAGAACTTGCATCTGTCTAAGATGGTTTAGGAACAGCACCTCCCTTCCAACCCAGGGTTTCTGTGTTCACTGTGCGCATTCACACTATTCCTCCGAGTATGGCTCAATGTGGGGGGAGGGGATGTGATAATTTTGGGAGGGCTATCGGGGACTGTTTCTTCAGTTAGATGATCATGACACGTGTGAGTATTTTTAGGCATTTACTTCAGGCAAATTAACACATTACCAAACAGAAGCCTGGGCTAGTGGTTAGAGTATTAGATAGGGACTTAGACCTGGCTTTGAGACCCTGCTTTGCTATCAACTATTTGGGTGGTTTTGGCCAAATCATTTAGCTGCTTAGCTCCCCAGCTGTCCATTAGAAAGAAGAGATGAAGAATTCTGATACCTTGGGTGTCATAGAAAATACCATTGCCACAACACAGATTAATGAATGAGCAGCTGAAAATGACCCAAAAAGGCCATGCTCTTGAAGCAAGAGTAAATATTTGCAGCTAGGTTCCATTGCATCATTTTTCTGTCCTACATCTTCCAAGCAGCAACGGAGAAGGAGGATCCTAAGAGGCCTTGTTAAAATCCCTCTCAGCATTGTTGGAGGAGCGTTATGAGTTCTCTGCTCTGCTGGGTTGCCCCTTCCCCAGCTGTTACTAATACTTCCCCCCGTGGGTGATTTAGGCCCAGTGATATTTACATTTGAAAACAATGTTTGCCTTGGGAATGGTGCACTTTTTGCTAAGGATTGGTTAAAGTGTTTGCAACACCTAAAAAGCTCCTGTAGGAGAGGACTTCTCTTTGCCTGCTACAGTGCTGCCAACTTTCACAGCTCTCTTGGAAGTCTCATTGTATTGGATGAATTTCTAAAAGTCCCAGCTTCTAGAGGCAGGTGAACATGTGGTCCAAAATCGAAACGTTGAACCCCAAAGACCAACCAAAAAATCTGGGAGTCTTGTGATGTTGTAACTTCTCTCAAGGTCTGGGGGCCCGACGCATGATGTTCAGCTACTTGGCTCCATGGATGTTCCATCAGGGATCCCAGGGCCTTTTACAAGCACAAAGAAATTAAGCCTCACAAGCTCTCCAGGCACTAGTGGGGTACTGGAGCTGATCTAACTGCAAATAATAGACCTAATTCTTGGATCCAAAGGAGCTTGACTTGGTGCAAAGGCAGCTTCATGTCATCTTTCCCAAAGCATCATCCTATGCAGAATCAAGCTATCCAGACTCCTGCACAGGGTGAGAAAAACCCTCCAAGGTGCTCTGATTTTCACCTGGCCCTAAGGGGCTGAATGACAGGTGTAACAAGTGGGCATCCAGGGGCTGGTCTTAATGTTGGCCTGCCCACTTGTTTCAGGGCAAACTGCCCACCTACCTTGCTTGCCATGCCTTTGATAATATTAATTAGAAGATGATAACAAGGCGGAAGGCTGCCCATTTACTTGCCTAGATTCCAAGGGCCTATACATGGCGCCAAACCTCCTCTTATACCATGTCCCATGCCTTGCAGATGGCATCCATATTACTCTAGTACCTCACACTGGGATCTGCGCACCAGCACCTCATGTTGGGACTCACTCCCGTGCCCTCACACTGGGACTCATTGGTGATGCATAGGGGGTGCCTGCAGGTGCACGTGCACCCCCTGAGATTGGCAGTCCACCCCCTGAGAGAAGCGCCACTGACACTGTCAGCGGCATCTGCAGGCAGTCGCCGATTACTGCTGGCCGCTGCTGCCAGCAGCATCTGCAGGCGGTTGCCGACCACTAGTCAGCACTTGCCACCCCCACGGCCACTTGTGGGAGCTCCCCATTTGCCACCACCATGCCCCCGTCCCCCTGCCCCCCCCCCCCATGTCCTCATGCCAGCGCTCTCAATCCCTATGCCCTCACACTGGGACTCATAATTCCCCACACTGGGCTCCCAGCCCCTTCCTTTTCCTCGGGCTTCCTGCCTGGCTCAAGACCTTCTTGGTCCCCCTACTTGGTCCCCATACTGGGGCCTCAATCCCCTGCCCGACACTGGGCCTCAATCCCCTTAATCCCCTTGCCCCAGGGACTTCACACTTAGCTCCCTCATAGGCTTAGGGTCCCACACCCCTGGAGCCTCACACCCCGCTCCTTCACGCACCTCAGGACTTGCAGTGAGGCTGGAAGCTGCCTCAGGTCCCTTCCTGACCTGGGCCCTGCCTCAGGACTCACTGTGAGCCTGGGCCCTTGCTTTGTTTTCGGGGTGTGCTCCCCTAGCTTTTCCCCTCCACAGGGTCACCAGCAAGGCAGTGGGGCCTGGGGCTTTCTGGTGCCCCATATTCACCCTTCACTGGGGAGGCACAGGTGTGGCACTTCTTGGAGACTGCCCTGCCACTGGCAGTCCCACCACACCATCCAGCCCCACAGGGTGTAGTTTTAGGTCATGCTCCAGGACCAGAAACCTCCTCCATCCCCATAGCTTGTTCCCTGTACCTCCAAGATGGTATGAGTCAGAGCTCCAGCCCAGCAGTGTTCTTCTCCCGGCTGCTTGCAGCAGGCTGCTGGCTACTCTGCTCAGAGCTCTGTCCTTACAATAAACAGCTGGACCCTGTTGCCAAACAGGTAGTTGTGCCTGATTGGGAGTGCAGCTACCTGCAAGCTGCTTGACTGTTTGCTCATGCCCCTTTGAGTAACAGAGCACACTCTGTGCTGCATTACATAGGGCATAATGTCTGGGCTCTATTTTGGGGTGGCCATGAGAGCCACCCTTAGCTAGCCTGAGCCACATGAACTGTCCCTCTCCATCTTGTACATTACCTTGTGACAGGTACCCAGGTGAAGCACAGGAAAGAGAAGCGGGCAGACTGGTTCCTAGAAGCACTGTGCTCAGGAAGCTTCCCGGTCCTGCTCCTTAAAGTGGGGCCACTCTAGGAATCAGTTTGCTCATAACTTGTCTCTCCTGCTGTCTCTAATTTCACGCAGTCGAAGCAGCAGTTGGGGAATAGAAGGGCCATAAGTCAGGGACAGGGCATCCTGAGGTGGTTGCAGGCCGATGTCCTGTGTTCACAGCCACTGGCA
>NW_005842129.1:188593-202591 GCF_000455745.1 Alligator sinensis | reverse complement strand
CACGCTGCAGGGAGGGGGACACGCAGCAGAGCTTCCAGGGTTGGGCTAGACTCTTGCCTGAAGGTGAGCGAAGGTGTTTGAAAAGCAGATGGTTAGTGAGTTTGGGTTAGGGACAGGCCTGGGAATGGCCATAAATAGCAGCATAGAGACACCCAATGTGTTCCAGCATCTGCTGTGAATGTAGCCTGTTCTTCAATTCAGAGGGTACAAAGTATGAGGCCTAGATCCTCCAAGATATTCAGGTGCCTAACTAGCATCACCCCCAGGCCCTGTGCCTATGTCTCCTGAAGGGCAAGGTACAAGTGAAGTGGGGATTAGCAGCAGAGTGTGTTTTTCTTACTGTCTGATCTGCATGCACATGGTATCCCCAGGGTCTGATGGGATGATGCCTGCTCCAGAGGCATGTGAATTTGCTGAATTTCCCATGTTCTGGGCTGCACATAAATCAGGCCTTTGGGTCCAGTCAGGCACCTGCTGGAGCTCCTGGATATATCATTAGAGGCAAAACCTTTCAGCTGGAGCCCTGGGAAGCTGACCCTGCCAAGCAGCCATAATGAGGGTGGATGGCTCCTGCATGGAGGAGGGCAAACACCTGTGGCATTTGCTGTCCTGCTTTTCAGCAGATTGCAATGCCATTCGATCTCTGGTTACCAGAGCTGTAACTTAATCCCTTTCCCTTGGCTTCCTTTGTAGGTGGGAAGTGATTCTCTTGCGATATAGTTCCTGGCCACACACACCAATACACACACACTCTGCAGAGACATCGTATCCAGGGACAAGCGATAAGTTGGAAGTCTCATAGCAGCTGCACAAGAAGAGCTGATAATGAGGAGTATGTGTGTGCAAAGACAGGTTCATGTGTGAGCATGTATGCACACAGGGAGGCGTATGTATGTGTATACAATAGAGGTCTAAATACAGGCAAAGGGTGTGGTATATGTCTGCTTGCACACATATGGAAAGGTGTGTGTGTGTGTGTGTGTGTGTGTGTGTGTGTGTGTGTGTGTGCATATAGAGGTGTGTGCTTGTGTTTATGCCTGGGTGTGCATATACATGGGAGACCAGGTTTAGATGAGTGGAAAGAGCCATGCAAAACCTTGAAACAGGTCAAGTAGTGGAAAGGCATGGGCCAATCTGCTACAGGCAGATAAGCAGACAGTCAAAAAGTCCGAGGCTGAATCAATTCAGTCTTTTCATAGATTCATAGACATTAGGGCTAGAAGGGACCTCGGAAGATCATCAAGTCCAGCCCCCTGCCCCAGGGGCAGGAAGTCAGCTGGGGTCATAGGATCCCAGCAAGATAAGCATCCAGGTTTCTCTTGAAGGCATTCAAAGTAGGTGCTTGAACCACCTCCGGCAGCAGGCCATTCCAGGCCTTGGGGGCTCGGACAGTAAAGTACTTCCTTATGTCCAGCCTGAAACGGTCTTGCAGGAGTTTATAACTGTTCGACCTTGTAATCCCTTGGGGTGCCCTGGTGAACAAACGTTCCCTCAGGTCCTGGTGAACACCCCTTATAAACTTATAGATGGCCATCAAGTCGCCCCTGAGCCTGTGCTTTTCCAGGCTGAAAAGTCCCATGGCTCTCAGCCTCTCGTCATAAGGTCTGTTTTCCTGACCTCTGATCATGCGCGTGGCTCTTCTCTGCACTCTCTCAAGCTTCTCCACATTCTTTTGATTGTTTTACTGGCTGCAGCATCACACTGAAGGCTCACGTTCATCTTGTGGTCAATCCTGACCCCCAAGTCACTTTCGTCTGTAGTGCTAGTCAGCGTAGCACTGCTAAGCCTATAGACATGCTGCAGGTTTTTCCTCCCAAGGTGGAGAACCTTGCATTTTTTGGTGTTAAACACCATCCGTTTCTCGTCCGCCCATTTACTAAGCCTGTCGAGGTCAGCCTGGATTACCCCCCCTGTTTTCAGATTAGTCTAAACTGCATAGATTGAACCAAAGGAGGGCATGTTCTCAGTGCACTATGAGACTGGAACAGACTAACTAGAAAGGCTGCACATTTTAAGTTCAAGTTAAACAAATGTTTGCCTGGTTTTGCACAGGATTCATCCCACTTTGATAGGGAGTTTGCCTATACCTTTCAGTCTCTTCCAGCCCTACTTTTCTATGATTCTGCGCTTGTTTAACCAGGCTGTAGTTGCCGGTGCCTTTCCTTGCCCAGGATTCCTGTGCCGTTAAGTGCACACAACCATTGGTTCCTCTGAACTGTTTTCCCTGTTTATTATGGGCTGAGTTTTGAGTCCAAACAGCTTGATGTGTTGCTGTCAATGGTGTACAGTATCCCCTTCTGCTCCAGTGGGTCAAACAGTTTGGAGAGGCTCCACTGAGGTCACAGTGATCCTGGCACATGTCAAGGCCTTGCCACAGAATCCTCCAGCCATTCAGCTGGGATCTAGTCAAGGCCCATCTCCCATTTGGCTGGATAGGAGAGGTGCAGTGTTGAGTCCTAGGCCAGAGAGCCTCTTTGCTCACCCACGTTAGGTGCCAAGAATACTAATCACCAGCCCAGCTGGTCTGATTGGCCAACTGGGATGTACCAGGGGAGTCGAGTCTATGTTCTACCTGGCTGCAAGGGGCATCTGGGCCCTAATTAAGCCCACCTGTGGCAACACTAGGCTGGTTGCTCCACACAGACACACTCCTGCCTTGCTCCGGATCTTGTCTACTGATTCCTGGCTCCTGGCTTTGGATCCTTTGGATTTTGGCTTTCGGCTTCTGACTTTGTTCCTGCTCCACGGTTTGTGACCCTGACTCCTGTGACCATCCCCTGCCCCTGGGTTGCTTCTGACTTTTTACCCTAACCACTGGGTCTTATTGCTCATGCTCCTGTAATGTAACACCAGCAAACCCATGACTGACAGGTAGCGGCAACAATGAGCCACTTTCCCCATATAGCTGAGATCCAGGAGCTCTGAAAGATGATGGATGCTACTGGAAGTTGATAGAATGACCATTGAGTGAGGAAAAGTATGGCCTGCTGAGCTCCACTCACTCTGTCCCACTGCCTTCTTGCCCAAGGGCTGGACCCCACCACCAGAAGCATGGAAATCCCAGTGAGAGCCAGCTGGGAAGGTGGCTGACTCTTTCCATGTCAGCTTGTGCCCCCTGTTGTTAAACTGCCCTATTATAACAGTAATTACCCCAGTGATTGTGCATTCTGCTAATGAATAGACAAAGGCCAGCCACTTTCTCACATCTGCTCCAGAGGCAGAAGTTCTGAATGTCCTGGGTTTGACCCTAGCTACCAGCCATGCTGTATGTATTGGCCATGACTGAGTCACTACTGCTCCATGAGCAGGGATCCTGGTTTTCTCTGATAAAAGAAAATCCCCAATTTTTGAATTAAAAGAGTAACCCCAGATCCACATTTTTCTGTAATAAAAATGAAATATATATATTAGTGGTGTTTTATTTTAATAATGGAAAAATGTGGATTTGGGGTTACTTTTTTTAATCCCAAATTGGGGATTTTCTTTTATCAGAGAAAACCAGGATCCCTGTCCATGAGTCACTACTGCTTTACTAGTGTATACCAGTAGCACCACTCTCCCCCATGAAGGGGTGGAGCATGAAGTGAGGGAAGGAGCCCTCAATGCAATGCACAGGTGCATTCAAAAGTTCACCATTTAAAGTTCAGCCTTTAACTACCTGAAGGGGGGCTCGAAAGAGGATGGAGCTAGACTGTTCTCAGTGGTGGCAGATGACAGAACAAGGAGCAATGGTCTCAAGTTGCAGCGAAGGAAGTTTAGGCTAGATATTATGGAAAACTTTCTCACTAGGACAGTAGTAAAGCAATGGAACAGGTTACCCAGAGAGGTTATGGAATCTCCATCTCTGGAGGTTTTTAAGACCCAGCTAGACAAAGCTTTGGCTGGGATGATTTAGCTGGGGACAGTCCTCTTTCGTGCAGGGGTTTGGACTAGATGACCTCCAGAGGTCCCTTCCAACACTAATTTTCTATGATTCATGATATCTGTTTCCTGAAACATGATGGTTTCCTGGGGGAAGGACCAGCCCTTCCTGCCCAAGTAGGTGAGGGGGTCCCTTAAAAGGACCAACTGTTACAAGGACCTTTGTAAAAGCAGTATCCTGAGACCATCACAGTGTGCAGTGCTAGCTCCCACCCCTCCTGCTGCAGAGGAGCACTGCAGAAAGCCATGGAGAAGCAGGCCCACTTCCAGGCCTCAGTCTCCTGTTGGGACAGCAATAGCGAGGGGGTCCTGGGTTGTATCCAGTCAGGAGGGGCTGGGGTTGCATCAGCAGGGCATGGCTGTTTCTCTCCACATCTCCCTCCCTTTCATCTGGAGGTTGTGGAGTGATTGGCCTTTCTTAAATGTCGATTGGTGCCCTGTTTCTGCAGTGGCCATAGCATTAGTCTCTGTGTCCCTGGACTATTTGGGCACACTGCTCCTCTCCCCTGGCCTGCGTTGCTAAGTCTGCTTCAGTGAACTGGTTAGTTGATCTCCCCAAGGCCGCAATCCTGCTAGAGCAGATTAGGGGTTAGGAGGGAGAGTTCCAGCCTGGCCACCCCACAATGGGGTAGTCCTGCTTTGCCAAGATGGGGCTGGGGGAGCTCCCTTTTGTTTGTAGCAAAGAGGGAGCTCTCGTCCCTCTGGTTG
Source organism: Alligator sinensis (assembly GCF_000455745.1). Lineage (NCBI taxonomy): Eukaryota > Metazoa > Chordata > Crocodylia > Alligatoridae > Alligator > Alligator sinensis. Next base: position 197,962 of record NW_005842129.1, on the reverse strand, counting down.
CCCTGTAGCAGAAAGCCCCCTTTTCCTCTTGCCTGCATTTGCTCTCCCCTCTTTGGATATGTTTCTCTTTTTCTACCTTTTCTTCCTTCCTCTCTCTTTCACTTTAAGATAAGGAATTGTGTTTTAAAATTTGTGTGCGCGCATTTTGTATCTCCCCTTGTATTTTGGTATTTTTATCTATTTGTGTGCCATGGCATTTGTAGCTTATATTTTATACTCCTCACCTGTCAACTTTCAACTAAATGTGTTTTAGTAAGTTATACATTGTAACAATGTTAACAAGGGCAGGAATCAAACTGCCCTTCCCTGTATCATGCTGGCCCCTGAAAGAGGGAGAATCAGTGATTGAATGTGTAACATAGTAGCAGACAGAAATTATCACCTGGAAGCTGCAGATCAACCACGGGAAGAACTCAATAGAAGACAATGTAACAACCGGGAAATCTCAAAACATCACTGTTCAAGGGCTAGAAGCCCTGGCCTGAGTTAATCAACACCGGGGACCAACTTTTGGGCTGAGTATCTCCAGATCAACTGCTCCCAGAGCCCTATTCAAAATTCATCAACGGACTCCCAAACCTGCACGTACATGCAGACGACCCCTGGGGCTGACAGATGCTGTCCAGTAGCCACCGAGGGGGGGGAAGTCCCACGAGGGTCAATGACCCCTGGATTGGGCAAACCTGAAAACTGGGGAGTCACCAAAGTCTGCCAGGGACAGATAAAAGGCAGTGAAAAATGACCCTCAGGGGCGCCCTCTTGATCTCCAACTCGACCAGACCTGTCCAGCCAGAAGGACCAGCTGGCGACCCCTTTCTGGAAGATAACACCATGCTGAAAGAAGCCTCAACGATAGACTCCAGCACTTGTAGGATAGGTATACCTGACTCTGTAGCCTGCTACTGTGTGTGTGTGCATGTGTGTGCATGTGTGCATGTGTGTGTGTGTGGGGACCAGCCCCAAGATTTATGATTACAGTGTTTCAATCCACCTAATAAACTAGAATTTTAAGGATCCCGAGTTGGACATTTGTAGCCAACAGCCCTGCTTTAGCCTCTGCTCTGCATCAGTGAGGTGGAATGCCTGGCACATCTTCCTCCCCTGTGTCCCTCATGCAGCACATTCTGGAAGTAGGACATTGACAGAAAACTTGAATTTCATGTTCTTCCTTATACATTTCCCCAGTGAGGACCAGTTTCACACTCTGCTATGACAAAAAAGGTTTTCTTTGGGAGAGTGCCCTTTCTGATCTCCAGCAGCACAGCACCCCCACCAGAAACCACAGCACTCACCTGGAAGTTAGCTCCCGTACTTGGGTCTCCAGAACTCAGAGTTGCCTTGGGGACTCATGGACCTGGATGTCCTTGCCAGTAGCACTTCAGGGGTTAAATTTCACTAACACTCTTGAGCAGCCCCAGGGTTGGAGAATGGGTATTAAGAGTAATCCATGAAGGATTGTTAAATACAAATCTCAGCATACTGCCATTTCCGATCAAATCCCAGCCACATTCCAAGCATCTACTGGGCTAGAAGGAAGTTAATGTGCGTCAGTGAGTCCCATTATTGTTTTGTGACAGGACTGATTTTGTTGTGCTTAACTGATTTGGAGGTGCAGATGTTAGCCCCTGGACTTCAGAGCCATCCTGGCCTCTAAGGGTTAAGCCCTGCTTGGTGAGAGCATTGTGAAACACCTCACCTAAAACCAGAAAAGACCTTACTTCCTCAATTGCCTCTGAACTGAAAACAGCAGCTATCATAAAATATGACTGAGCTGAATCACTGGTCCCTTATCATGGAGCCAGAAGGAGTTGGAGTCATTGGAAGAGGAAGTCAATAAATGAGTGCTGTCATACCCCAGAGCTGAAGCTGCTACAAGCACATCTCAGCACCAGAAAGCCCAGAAGGCTCTTATGAAACTCCTTGGGCAGATCTGCAGACCCATTAAAGACTTGGGCAGCTGGGCACTTTGATGAACTCCAGGTTTGTGGGAGCTCCTGTCTTTAGATGGTGGTAATTTGCTGGTCATATCCATGGGCCCCAGTTGGGACATGATGAACCATTTTTTTATACATTCAAATATCAGGTGAGAAGACCCATCTAAACACTATGGATAGTTTTGTCTTGTTCACCTGGGAAGGAGAGTGCCTTGGCTGGATCCTCCCTGAGTTGTGACAAGCAATTGCCCCTGTCCCAGAAGAGTACACGTTTGCAAGGAAAAGCAGTGCTCGAAACAGTCCATTTACAAATCTCAAGTCAAGTGGGCAAAAATCCTACCATGAGCTCATGAAAAGGCTTCTGCTTTTTTCAGTGCCGGAGAAGGCTGTGTTTTCTTAACCAGGGAGGGTAGGGATACTGATGCTGGAGGAGGTACCATCACTATGACCACAGCACTATGGTATGGGTGGCAGACTGTCCTAGCCTGGTGGTTCTTCAGTGGGGGTCTGTAAATAAGTTGCCAGAGGTTTTCTGATGGTTGGCAGGTCATGGGTAACTATGGTTACTAGGGGCTGCTGCTACCTAAAGGGAGAAGGAGAGAAAATGAGATCTGCTTTTAGGGGCCAAAGCCACCAGTGAGCTGAGGCTGCTAGACCTAGTGGGGTAGGAACAAGACAGTAAATGGTGAGGTCAAATTGTGTTGTGTGGATCATCTCAGATGTATTGTTAGCTGGGATCCCCTCCATCTGCAAAGACATTAGGGGATCATGAATAGGAGAAGAGGAGGGCATATGACAATGGATAGGAGTGAACATCTTTACCAGGATGTGTGGGAAGTGAGGGGAGAATTTAAGGCTAACAGCAGAGAATGATATTAGCTAAGAACCTTGGAGGGCTCTAGGATCAGGACCCCTTCCCTGCCAGAAACCCTTTTCTTTCATACTTTGTGTCTTTGCAGTTTACGATAAAAGGACAAGGCTTGTTACTCCAGGCTGGGGTATGCGAACATGCTCAGGACAGGGGAGGTTTAACTCTGAGTCAGACTAGGAACTGAATAGTCTGAGACCATGAAGGGAGAGGAAAAAGAGAAAAGCAAGGGACGGGGGGTAGACTGTGTGAGGCTTTCAGCTGTCTGAATTAATACTCTGCAGCAAAACTTATGGTTCTGCTAGCTGAGCTACACTTTCTGGAGAGATTAATGTTCCACTGAATATCCATTGCTGGACCTTCCTCCATTTTCCAACTTTGCCAATCAAATTGCTGTTCCTTCCAGAATTTGGAGGCAGACCCAGCTCCATTGGGCTCACCCTTTGTAGGGGCTGAGCTTGGAAGGGGGTCTCTGGCCGCATTGAAGTACCTGGTCTATGACCTGATCAAGGACTCCAGATGATGATGTGAGGCCTTATTAAAGATGGCTGCTTGCTGACTGGATGAGTGATAACTCTATCTTTTCTACCTTGGTCCTCATACCATCTCATACCATCACATCTGAATGCCTTTTTGTCATGTAATTAGCAAGGCAGCTGCCATGTGTCCTGGGTACTCGCTTATCTGGTAAGTATGGGGATATTCATAGAATCATAGAAGTTGGGTCGGAAGGGACCTTGTAGATCTTGAAGTCCGACCCCCTGCCTGGGCAGGAGGAAAACTGGGCTCAAATGACCCCAGCCAGGTAGGCATCAAGCCTCTTCTTAAAGACCCCCAGGGTAGGAGCCAGCACCACTTCCCTTGGAAGTTGGTTCCAGATCCTAGCCGCCCTGACAGTGAATTAGTTCTTGTGGATGTCTAATCTAAACCTACTCTCCAACAACTTGTGGCTGTTATTCCTTGTTATCCCGAGGGGTGCTAGGGGAAACAAGATCTCCCCCAAACCCTTCTGGTCCCCCCTAGTGAGTTTATAGACGGTCACCAGGTCCCCCCTCAGCCTTCTCTTGTGAAGGCTGAACAGGTTCAGGTCCCATAGCCTCTCATTGTAGGGTCTGCCCTGCTGTCCCCAGATCACACGGGTGGCCCTCCTCTGGACCCTCTCAATGTTGTCCACATCCCTCTTGAAGTGGGGTGCCCAGAACTGGACACAGTACTCCAGCTGTGGCCTGACCAGTGTCGTGTAGAGGGGGAGGATCACCTCCTTGGCCCTACTTGAGATGCACCTGTGGATGCACAATAGGGTCCGGTTAGCCCTGCCGACCGTGACCTCGTATTGTTGGCCCATGTTCATCTTGGAGTCAATAATGACTCCAAGATCCCTTTCTGCCTCCATGCTCTCAAGAAGGGAGTTTCCCATCTTATCAGTGTGCTGCTGGTTACTACTGCCCAAGTGCAGCACCCTGCACTTGTCCGTATTGAAACGCATCCTGTTTTTGTTAGCCCACCCCTGGAACCTATCCAGGTCTTGCTGCAGTCTTTCCCTCCCTACTAGTGTGCCCACCTCACCCCAAATTTTGGTATCATCAGCAAATTTAAACAGGTTGCTTTTCACCCCGTCGTCCAAATCGCTGATAAAGAAATTGAACAGTGTGGGCCCAAGGACCAAGCCCTGGGGGACTCTGCTGCCCACTTCCCCCCAGGTCGAATATGATCCATCCACCACCACCCTCTGAGTACGACCCTTCAGGCAATTTGCCAATCCATCTGACCGTGTAGGCATCGATGCCACAGTCGCCTAGTTTTTTAATGAGGATGGGGTGGTCGACAGTGTCAAAGGCCTTGCTGAAGTCCAGAAAGACTACATCTACGGCGACACCTGCATCCAATGCTTTTGTGACCTGATCATAAAAGGCAATCAGGCTGGTCTGACATGACCTGCCCCTAATGAAACCGGCCACAATTCCAGCTTTGGTGTCTTTCCAACATCGCTTTGGTGTCTTTCACTGATGTCTGTGTTGAGCTGTGTTTCTCTTGCAAACCAGCAGGTGTAGTAGGACTCCATTCTGCACTTGGAGCAGAAAGGACTTGGTGCTAGGGAGGTAGCAACATCACCGCCTTAGCACGAAGAAAAGAGGCCACCTTGGAATGAATCTCCCCATATAAAACACCTCAAATTGGAAGGGAAGTTTTATGCTGTAACAGCAAATCTCTAAATAACTAGGACAATCAAACAGCCCTGCAGGACAGCTCAGGGCTGGGAGAGAGTCAATCTGAATAAAAAACAGGCTTTCTTATCAAATCCCATTATCACCTTCAGGTTGATAAACTCAGCACAGGAGGCCCATGGTTAAAGCCATCAGAACGCTCCACAATGGCAACAACCAGTGTGGTGGGGGCCTGTGCCTCACTCCCTTGAAACAAGAGTATTGTGGGCTGGGTGAAGTGTAGGGGCTTAAGCACTGTCCTTGACTTGGGATCCTCGTCAGAAGTGACTGAGCTCCAATATGGAAGCAAGTAGCTAAAATAGCAGCAGCTTCCAAATCCTAAACACACATCTTCACCCTAAACAAACGCTGGGTGTTGCCCTGAGTGGATGGGTGTGTTTGCAGTCTGAGAAGCAGAGATGGAGCTAAGCATCAGAAGGCAGCTAGATTCAGTGATCTGCCTCCCTGAGAAAAGGGTGGAGAGTGAACTTCCAGGTGAGGTGCTGGTGGGAAGAGGTTTGGAGCTGTAAGCAGGTCAACTGTGTAGGTGTTTGATTTTGTGTGTGAACAGGACAGTGGGGTTTTGTACAGCCTTGTAAATGAACAGGGCTGCATCAAAAGAACCTGGCTCCTAACTGAAATCACTGACAGGACCCTGAATTCTGTCAGAGACTTGGCTCAGAAAGGGGAACAGCATCTTGTTTTTACATTCAACTTTCCACACTCAAAGCTCTTTGCACAGACTCCCCAGTGGAGCCTCCTAACACCATCCATGAGGCCAAGCCATGCTATCAAAAAGGCAGGAGAGATGGTTCCTGTGACTGCACACAAGGTTGCACCCAGACTTGGAGCCAGATCTCTGGAACTACGCTAGCTTCAGCAATGGCCCTTTCTGTGTGAAGAGCTGGGTCTGTGTCTAACCAGCCTGCTGCATGTGCAGTCGCAACAGCAGAGTGATGTAGGCACCTTTCTGAAAACCTCTCTCGTAAACCTTTCTGTGCCTCAGCTTCCCTCTCCATAAAGTGAAGGTTATTACTATTTAGCTACCTCAGTGGAAGGGTGTGTGGGGGCTGAGCCACTCTTCAGTATCAGGAAGGCATGCAAAAAGATTCACGGATGGGGGAACTCCCAAGGGGCAAACTGGTTGTCCTGATGGTGGCAGACCAGGGTGCTGAGCCCACAGGGCTGGGGAGGAGGAAGGACCAAGGGACTTATCCAAAATACCAATGCTGCCTCAGGACTGGACTTCAGAACTCCAGATTCCCAGGCCTATGCTCAGACCATGTGGAGCTGTGAGCTCCCAAGGCTCCTAGGGATGATCCAACATTGTGATTCTGCAGAAGTACAGGCTGGAAGGGTTGTCTGGTTTGAAAAAGGTTTTGGCTTGTGTTTTGCATTAATATATATAAACAACTATTGAGTTTGATCCTTCTTTGTTTTGTTGGAGGTCCTCAGAGACATACATTGTGAGCTGTCCCAAGTTAACGGAAGGATGGAGGGAGGAAGCCAAGTCTTTAACATGGAAGTCCTTTCTCCTAATGTTCATTAGCTGTCAGAGTTCACAGTCCAGAACCACAGGTTTTTGAACAGTCAGCCTCAAAATCTTGTCTCCTTTCTGTGGCCCCGTTTGCAGCCTCTTGTAGTCTCCTTGTTTCAGTAACTCCTTCTCTGCTCTGTGTCTCAGTTTTCCTATGCTGTAAAATGGGGATAACACTCAGACTCTTTTTGATCAACAATAAAAAGTTGGAAAAAGGATGCCTTCTCCAGATATTCTTGGGGTAAAATTCCAAGTCACTGTTGGTAGGACTTGAGCTTCTAAGTCACTTAGACACCAGTTATCCACCCGCTAATCACTGGGGCCCCCTTCCATGCTTGGGTGCTCAGATGGGCTTTAATATTGTCAGTAGGTGGCACCAAGGAGCACAGGAGCAGACACAATGTGTTGTAATCACCTTATCACATGCTGATCTCTCCACACAAATACTTACACAGATAAGCAGGAATTTGCTCTGCAGGCTAGGAAGCCCATCCCCAGCCTGTCACCCAGGCCAAACACATGCAGAAAGGCAGCCAAATCTGTCTTCAGGCAACTCCCAGCAAGCCCATATATTTTATCAGATGCATTTAAATGTGGCAGGCAAAAGCAGGTGTTTCTCACCCTGTGAGGGGCTACAAGCAAAGCGATCAGATGTTTAACTCCTTCCTGGAATGCAGATGTGTGGGTGAGGCTCATCTAGCCACAGAAGTGCCCCAGTCTTGCTTACACCACCGGCTGCCATTCAGTTCAGTCACTGATGCCATCAATGGGATGCTCCCACCTGCCTTTCCACACTGCCACAGGGAGGTGGTGTGTGATAAATAGGTGGTGTCCCCCCAGCACAGCCATTCGGTTGGGGAGGAGGCCCAGCCAGCCAATGCCTCCTAAAGGACACCTGCAGGTATTATGGGAGGACAGCAGGGCCAAGCAGGCAGGGCACTGGACAGGGGATGGGGAGACCTGTGCTCAGTCCCTAGCTTTGCCCCCAGCAGAGGCAAAAGCCTCTCTTGCTTTTGCTTAGAGAAGCGCTGCACAAAGCCATGTACCTTCTGGCCCTGAGCTGCAGCTCCCAGCATATCTCCTGGGCATACTTTGCCTGGTAGTGAGGCTTTAGCTGCCACTGCTGGCAGTGCTGCCAGTGCTGGCACTCTTCTTGCCCCTCCCTTCCCCATGCTTACTGAGGTTCTGCACTTAGAGCATATGTGAAGCTTACTGTGCCCCTGGGCAGGGGATCACAGCCACGAGGACTGTTCCCTCTCACCTAGTGCCCTGCACAGCCTGGAATACAAACCTGCCCACTTGGCTTTTCTTTCTCTCTGCCCCCCAAAAAGGGGATGGGGGAGGGGATACAGCTCAACCACCCACCCACTTCAGCTGGTGCTTGGAGACCCTGAAACTCCAGGTTGCCAAGGTTACCCACCTGCACTGCTCCCTGGGGTGCAGCACTGTGTACTTGCTAAGCCAGCGCAATTAGCCAGGTGGAGTGTTCTGGTGCGACTGTACTGCCTTGGGCAAGGGCCATTTCCATGGCAGGCTGTGTCCCCCCATCACTCCACCACCGCTCCCGCCCTTCGCTCCTGGCACATGTCCTCCACACACGTATGAGGGGATCCGCACTCTGCCTGCTTCATCCAGCCCTGTGGAAGACGTGTGTCTACCTCTGCTCCCTGCCGCGCATCACTCTGAACTCCCCACCTGGGTGGTTAGTGAAGGTGTCTCCACACATGCAGGGTGCAAAGATCAGGGGTTAGAGGGTACAGAGCTCTGGGACAGGTCTGTCCTTACTTTGGATGAGACCTCCAGAGAGAAGCTGCAGTTCTGGGTGCTTGCACACTTTAAGATCTCTCTTCCCTAAGGGACCTTGTTAGCAGATTGGGATTTCCCAGGCAATTCCTCAGCTTCCCTCCTCACCTTTCTTTTAATCTCTTGTCTCTTCCCTTTCCCTGTTGAGCTTGCCCATGGTTCCTGCAGGTGGAAGCGGAGCCAGCCTGCCCTGTCCTGCTGTCTCTGAGATACCTTGAGGAACTCAGACCCAGCACAGGGACAAGGACGTAGCTTCTTTGCAATGCAGCTGTTGGCCAGTCCTGGTGCTGCAGAGCAGGGAAGGAACAGCCACTGCTCCCCAATCTACAGGCTCACAGCTCACTGCTCTTTGGGCTACAGAGCTGGTAGGGACACGTGTAGTGTATGTAAGTGTATGCATAGATGTATGTGTATGTATGTACAATATATAGATTCTCAACTAAGGTGCCACAACATCCTTTAAAAGATCCTTTGAAATCCCTTCAAGACGAGGAGTCCTTGAGATCCTGTGAGGAGTACAGGAGTATGGGAGTACCACTGTTAGGTGTGCAAACATGATTCACAAGATAAAACTCAAGAGATTTCAAGTAGGAATCCAGAGTATTAAAAGCATTCTGACCTGCTGTGTCCTTTCTGAGTTATTTGCAACATAAGAATTGCTCCCTTAATAGTCAAAAATCAAGTGACAACTAAGAGCTGACATTTTCCATGGAGTGCCTTAAGTCTGCTGAGGGGCACCTAGAGTCTAAGAAGGGTTAGAACCACTGGTGTAGATGCAGCTGTATGCACATGTAGCGGGCATGGCTGTCATTACATGTGTGTATATGTGCAGATTGTGTGTACAGTGTATAAGTAGCATATTCTGGTGTATTCTGTGTTTCCAACCAAGCTGAGGCAGGAGCAGGTGTGACCTATTTTTTGCCGTGTTGCTTTGTGTCTCCTTTCTGCAGTCCCAGCCCTTTGTGTCTCTATTAACACCTCTCCTGGCGCAGAGAACTGCTATTTCCAGGCTAATGTGCTGCT
>NW_005842129.1:182528-188531 GCF_000455745.1 Alligator sinensis | reverse complement strand
GGAGATGCAACAGGTGTTTCCCTTTGCAGCTTCCTTGATGCCGCTTTCCTCTCAGTGCTTTTAATTTTCTTCCCCTTCTCCCCAAGGATGCACAATTATTAAACTGGGAGGCAAGTGAATTCCTCTGCAACTCCCTCACCTCTGACTCCCACTCCTGACTGGCTGGCTGAAGAAGAGCATTGTGGGTGATTAGCTCACCATTTGTTGTTCTGGCAGAACAGTCTCTCCCTGCTCTCCTACTCTGCGTTCAGGGTCTGAAGGATACTGTCAGGGAAGGGAGGATTTAGAAGGATCTAAAGATTGATTTAGATTGATAGTCCTGGGGATCCAGGCCCTTAAAGATGACTTCCAGACTCCACTGCTGCCTACTCTCCACCCTGCCAGGGCCTAGGCTAGAGAGCAACCCCAGTTCCACTATGACAGGCTGCGGCTTGCACAGCAGAACAGGAGGAACAGCAATTGGCAAACCCCAGGAGAGGAGGGACCAGCCAAGCCCAGGTGCTGCCTCCTAGGAGATGTTCCAGTGACTGTAGCTGGGCCCTTGGGCTTCCTGGAGCAAGCTCCGTGTTTTACATTGCTCCTTGCCATAGCATCCATAGGCCAGCCTGCTCACTGGGAACCCACAGCCTGGGCTTCTCCTCACTGTCTGGAACTCCAGGAACCCCTCTCAGTGCTTGGCAAGTCTGGGCAGCCCCCCTCAGGCCTGAAGGCTAGGGACAGAAGTTACACATAAACCAGTTTAAGTCATCAGAAACTGGTTTAAACCTGTAACAGAACAGACGTTCAGTGAACATAAACCAGTTTGAAAATGGTTGAAACTGGTTTAAGATAAACCTAGTCGAATGTAGTATGAGACTTAACTGATTTGCGTCAAACCAGTTTATTAAACTTCTGTCCCAGACCCCTTCCTGGTTTAAGTTAAATCTCCAGTCCCCCAGCATCCCAGCATGCTTTCCAGCCCTGGGCTGGGCTGAGCTGTCTGCTCCAGCAAAAAAGTGAGGGCAGTGGGGTGGGGGGAGCCTGGGACTGACCCCCGCCCAGGCAAACCCTGGCTGGGGTCTGAGGCTAGGACAGAGGGTTAAACTTCCCTTCTCCCAAGTACAGAGCTGCTCTGGCTTGTTAAAAACTTATTGCTGGCTGCGACTGTGGACTATAAATCCCAGAGGCACCTGGAAACAGTAAGAGGAAGTGATGAACAACCCTGCAGAGTCCTGCTGATGTGTTTCTGGACTGCAAATCCTACAAACCTCAGGGGCAGCAGGAAGAGGAAGTGAATACATAGCCCATGTTGGCTCTAGTGTTCCCTAGCTTCTGGACTGAGCCACTGCAGGTATGTGGCTGCATTTCTTGAATCAAAAGTGAATGTCTGTCCAGTTGTTTCTCAGTTTGATCTCTGCAATTTAGACTAACCTGCAAAGATTGAATTGATTCAGCCTTGGGCTTTGTGACTGTCTGAACTGAAAGGGCTAGGTGACTTTCCACATGCTAAGCTCTGATTGACTCAGCCCCAACCAAATACTGCATCCATCATACATGGGATCCAGCTGACCAGGTCTAGATCTCTGATCTATACCCCTGGCAGCACAGGGCAGCCGCTCACCTCTTCTGGAAGGGGAGGCAGAGACAAATGTGAAGACTCAACCAACAAGGACATCTTACAGACACCTACATTAGAAATAACATAGCTAGACAAGGAGAGACGTACGGTAGTATAACTCAAGGTAGGCAAGCAGGGCACTGGCCTGGCTTGTGGTTTCAGAATGGTGTCCCCCAGGGAGCCTGTGTAGCAGCAGCACCTGGATCTCTTGAGTTCCTGAGGGTCAGAACCCCTGTCCCTCAGCATCTCTGCCTAGGGAACCAAAATTATTAGTTAAGCCTCTGGGTGAATGGCTAGATAGACAGGTAGACAGACAGTCTGATGGATTAAAAATGGATTATAAATCCAAAAGAATAAAAGTGGTGAATAGCACAAGGCCAAGAACAGATACTTGCTGAACCCCATCAGAAACACACCAGCTTGACAAGGGCTCTTCAATTTGCCAGTCCCCCTCCTCCATCGCACCAGCTCAGGGGTGGGTCCAGGGGAGGGGTGCAGTGGTGCAGTTGTACACACTCCCCTCCCCCTTTGATTCACGATCCGCCCAAAGTTTAAAACTGGCAGTGGCAGCAGCATTTCTATTCTGGCAGCAGTGAGGAAATGGCTCCTTATACCCGATTCCTTCTAAATTCTTCACCCCACAGGTGTTAATGACCATATCTCCTTTTTAATGTTCTTAATGGTCCACTAGTTAAGCTATTCTTTCTTCTGTGATTCTGCTGTCTGGTAGCTGCTCCTGGGAACCTAGTTCCTATTTTACAGCCGAGCAGATTTTTTAACTCTAGCTAAAAACATTAACTGAGGTGTGGAAACATTAACTCAGGTGAACATTAGCTCAAGTGTAGAAATAACTTTCAGTGAAGCATTGGATGCACTGTCATGAAGCTCAAGGCTGGTTGATTTTATGTTATGAATCAAAAAGAGATGTACATTTAATTCTCATGATTACAGGACTAAAGAAACAACTTCTTTAGATTATTTTTGCCTAGTTTGTTGTGTTTGTTAATACAGTATATGTGATATAGCAAATTAATGTACATTCCAATCAAAGTTATATTTGTTTTGCTTTGATCTTAATATGAATACTACAGCCCTAGGTCATTAACATATTAGCAAAGCTTCCAGTCTCTTTTTTACCTGGAGAAAAATATGTTGTTTTATATGTAATGATGCACCAATACCATCTGTAACCCCCCCTTTCCAAAATCCTAGATCCACCCACGCACCAGCCCTAGGGACTTCCTGGAAGGAATTCCTATTTGAAGTACAGCATATTTTTTAGAAATGCATCTTCTCTTAATTCAGCAGTTCCTTGTGATGGGGTTCCTTGGTAAGGTATTCCATGGGACTCTGCATCCCAGGAGAGCCATGTAGGGCAATGATCCACTTTGAGATTTCCCTGTTTGTGCATTGACTTTTTTGCCACAGTGTTGCACTGGGAGCTCATGGTCAGTGCCTTATTCCAAAGTCCTCATCAGAGTCACTGTTCTCAGGATAGTTCATAGATTCATAGATTGTAAGGCTGGAAGGGACCTCAGAAGATCATAGGGTCCAGCCCCCTGCACCAGGCAGGCGACCCCAGCGAAGTGACCATTCAGTCTCCTCTTGAAGATTTCCAGGGTAGGTGATTGCACCACCTCTGGAGGGAGCCTATTCCATAGCCTAGACACTCTAACTGTGAAGAAGTTTTTCCTAATGTTGAGCCTGAAATGGTCTTCCAGGAGCTTATGGCCATTACTCCTGGTTTTCCCCAAGGGTGCCCTGGTGAACAATTGTTCACCGAGCCCTTGATGTATTTTCCTGTTGTAGCAGTAAGCTTCCATCACATCCCCTCTCAGCCATCTCTTTTTCAGGCTGAAGAGTCCCAGGTCCCTCAGCCTTTCCTCAGATGGCTTGCTGTGCAAGTCTCTGATCATATGGGTGGCCCTTCCCTGGACTCTCTCGAGCGTTACCACATCCTTGTTGAAGTGCAGCGCCCAGAACTGGATGCAGTACTCCAGCTGCAGTCTCACCAGTGTCAAGTAAAGCAGAAGAATCACTTCCCTAGTTTTGCTGGAGGTGCATCGATTGATGTATGCCAGGATATTATTTGCCCTGTTGGCTACAGCATCACACTGCCGGCTCATATTCATACTGTGGTCTATTATTACCCCCATTCCCTTTCATTTGTGGTGCTGGTCAGTTTGGCATTGCCAAGCCTGTAGTTGTAGGTGCGTAGGGGTTTTTTTGTCCTAAGATGGAGCACTTTACATTTCTTGACACTGAATTTCATTTGCTTCTGATCCACCCAACTTGCAAGGCTGTCTAGGTCTGCCTGTATCTGCAGCCGATCTTCAAGTGTGACCACAGTTGCCCATAACTTGGTGTCATGTTCCTATAGCCTGTTGTAGTTTTAATAGATTTCATAGACATTAGGGCTGGAAGGGACCTTGCAAGATCATTGGGTCCTGCCCCCTGCCAAAAGGGCAGGAAGTCAACTGGGGTCAGATGATTCCAGCAAGATAATCATTCAAACACTTCTTGAACATGTCCAGAGTAGGTGCTTGCACTACCTCTGGGGGGAGTCTATTCCAGACTCTGAATGGGGGGTGAGGACAGGGCAGAGGGCAGAGGCAGGGGGCAGGGCTGGGGCCGGGAGCAGGGGGAAGGGACAGTATATCCTGGGGTGTCCTTTACTTACAAAAAGTGATCTAGACCATTGCTCTAGAGTGACCGCGCTTCCCCATAATTTGGTATCATCTGCAAACTTAGCCAGTCCGCTTCTGACACCCGAATCCAGATCATTTATGAATATATTAAAGAGTACTGGTCTGAGAACTGAAACCTGGGGGACCCCACTGGTCACCATGCGCCATGTTGATTTGGTTCCATCAACAATCACTCTCTGGGTCTGACTGCGGAGCCAGTTCTCCAGCCATCAGACCATAAGGTTGTTGAGGCCACAGCTCCCCAATTTTACCATGAGTACATCATAGAAGACCAAGTAAAAAGCTTTTTTGAAATCCAAGTAAGTGACATTAGCCTCTCCTCTCCTGTCCAGGTGACGTGTCACCTGGTCATAAAAGAAAATGATGGTTGGGTAGGTATGACCTATCCGTAAGAAAGCCATGTTGGCTATCTTTCAGAATAATGCCTTCCTTTAGCATGTTGTTGGTGGATTCTTTAATAATTTTTTCCAAGATCTTTCCAGGGATTGAGATCAAACTGATTGGCCTGTAGTTCCCTGGGTCTTCCTTCCTTCCCTTGTTGAAGATAGGCACCACTTTGGCCCTCTTCCAATCTTCAGGAACCTCTCCTGAGTGCCATGAGTTCTCAAATATCTTCACCATTGGCCATGCTATGATGTAAGCCAACTCTTTTAGCACTCTTGGGTGCGTTCCGTCTGGGTCTGTTCACTTGATTTATCAAGCATCCAAACACCAAGCTGTAACCCAGCATGGAAACTGGGTAACAAAATTACCCCTCTCAACAGTACAAATTATAACCCCAACTCCAACAGTCTCACAAGGACCCTTCAGGATGAGAATTCAGCTTGTGCACAGCCCCAGCTGCCCAATGGCACAAGGACTTCTACTGTTTCACAGTCACACTGACTTCATTAACTTCTAAACTAGGAACAGACATTCAAAAAGCCTGAGCCTGAATTGATTCAATCTTTGCAGATTAGTCTAGCCTGGCTAGGCTAAACTGATTTGGAAGTGCACAGACATCCCCTCTGGACTGAAGAAATGCTGGCACATGCCTGCAGTGGCTCAGGCTAGAAGCTGGGGGGAGCTAGAGCAGCCCACCCTTCCCTTCCAGAGTACTGAGCTGAGGGGCAAGTCCCAACAGGACTTCTGATTAGGGCAGGGAGTTGCTAACCAGTGTTTATCAAACCTAACTCAGTGTTTCTCAGACCATTAAGAAAACAACAGCCTCTCTCCATTAGTTCAAGCTCTTCTTAAACAGCTTTTCCAAGGAAGGAACGGGGGGACATTACCAGCTACCAGCTGGTCATCAGGGATCCTGGTTTTCCCTGATAAAAACTCCAAATTCTCCACTAAAAAATCACAAATTCTCTGATAAACCCCCCCTAGTCCATGATTAAAATTAAAGGCCCCCCACAGCCCTCCACCTGCCTTGCTAGTGCCCCTCACTCCCCACCCACAGCCCCAAGGCCCTGCTTGTGTCTCTCACTCCCCACCCCCCACAGCCCCCACAGCCTTGCTGGTGCCCCTCACCCACAGCCCCTGCTCTCCCAGCCCTGCCGGAGGAGGCCCCCAGCTGCCAGGGCTATGGGCCCGGGTCCACAGTTCCCTACCCATGCTCCCCCTCTGCTGCAGGTTCAAGCGGGCTGGCTCCTCACTGCCACATGCACTCTGGGCGGGAAACCCACCCCACCCAGATCTGTACCCAAAACAGGCACA
>NW_005842129.1:156705-182460 GCF_000455745.1 Alligator sinensis | reverse complement strand
GAATGACCCAATGTGGCTGAGGACAGGGGATCTCCTCACTGCTGCTCGCCCCCCCTGCCCCCCACTGCCCCAGTGGTACACCTCCTGTGCCTGCTGCTGCTTTGAGGGGTGCGACCCCATGCCACTGCCCTCACTGCAGCCCTGTGCACGGGAAACATGTTGCCAGGGCAGCGGAGAGGGCAACAAGTGGTGAGGAGATCCCCGTGCCACCCTGCTGCTGCCTGCCGCACTGAGTCATGCCTACCGGGCTGCACAGGTCACAGGGGAGCGAAACAGGGCGGAGCTGGTAGTGGCTAGCAGCTTCTTGGTGCGGGCTACTCCTTGCTACCCTGCTTTCCTTTCCTGTAGTGTCTGCAGCCCTGTAGGCACAACCTGGCACAGCAGGCAGCAGTGGAGCCACACGGGGATCTCGCCACTGCTCACCCCCCTGCTGCCCTGGTGATGTACCTCCTGCATGCAGGGTTGTGCCTCTCAAAGCAGCAGCATGAGCAGGGGGCACATTGCCAGGGCAGCGGGGGTGGGGGGCGGGGGTGTGAGAAGCAGCAGGGAGATCCCCGTGCGGCCCCTCTGTGCCCAGCCACGCTCTGGGTGGGGTGGGTCTCCCATGCAGAGTGCATGTGGCAGTGGGGAGCCAGCCCGTTTGAACCTGCAGCAGAGGGGGAGCGTGGGTAGGGAACTGCGGACCCGGGCCCATAGCGTCCTCAGAGCTCTGGAGGCCCCCCAGCAGGGAACAGGAAGCAGCTGTTTCCTGCCACTCTGCTTCCCAACCCTGGAGCTTCTGGAGCCCGGCAGGTGTGACCCAGTGCAGCAGGCAGCAGCAGGGCAGCGCGGGGATCTCCTTGCCACTGCCTGCCCCTCCACTGCCCTGGTGACGCACCCCCTGTGCACAGGGCTACAGTGGGGGCAGCAATACAGAGCTGAGCCTCAAAGCAGTGGTAGGCACAGGAGTTGCATCACCAGGTCAGTGGTGGGGGGCAAGCAGCAGTGAGATCCCTGTGCCACCCTGCTGTCCCCAGCTGCACCGGGTCATGCCTGCCAGGCTCCGGAGGCCCGGGGGAGGGAAGCAAGGTGGGAGCCTAAGTCTGCAGCCTGCACCTGCCCTGCATACAGCTCTCAGGGGCACGGGTCCCCACTGCCCCCTGGGAGTGCGTGTGGCAGCGGGGAGCAGGCCCTCCCCCTCCCCTGGACAAGCAACCCACAGCCCCGTCCTGTTCCCCGCTGGGGCCCTGCAACCGCGCATTGTGGCCCCGGGCCCCAAGCTCCACCCGGTTGGGCAGCAGCCACAGCCCTGCCTAGCTTCCTCCCTATAGGGACCTCAATCCCCCTTTCCTGCCCTCTCCCCACTTATCTGCTGGAGCTGCTCTGCAGGCTGCCTGGGGCCACGTGCCTGACCATGCACGTGGCACCCGCTGTCTCACCACCCTCTTTCCACTCCCTCCCAGTTCCCTGCAGGCTGGAACTCTGCCAGCCTGCAGAGAGCTCACTGCAAAACTGCAAAATCCACGTTTCTCTTGTAAAACGGGAAATCCGTGTTTGCCTCTGGTAAAAAAAGTAAAATCCGTGGTTTACTCCGTTTTCCGTGGGAAATGGGAAACCCGGATCCCTCTTGATCAGCTCCAAAAAGCGCTAGGTTGACACAGTCCTGTCTGCCTTTGTCCCATCTCCCACAGCATTGACCATAGCCAGCATGTGACATGCTAGCTAATGCTGAGAGGTGTCTGTGTAAGGTGGGGGTGGGGGGGAATCCCTAGGGAGTGGTGAGGGGGCAGGGGGGAGCAGGAAGGAGCCAGGCAGACCCTGCTGCACATGCCTGTATCTCTGGGAACCGCAGCCAGGGAGCAGAGGGGAGGGGCCAGCCCTTCTGGGCTGGAGCAGAGAGCCCACCCAGCCCAGAGAGCATGCCAGGATGCTGGGGGACTCTGATTTAATTTAAACCAGGAGGGGTTCTGGGGCAGACATCGCATAAATCGGTTTGACCCAAATCAGCTAAGTCTGATACTACATTCAACCAGGTTTATCTCAAACCAGTTTCAGCCATTTTCAAACTGGTTTATGTGCACTTAACTTCTCTTCTGTTACAGGTTTAAACCAGTTTCTGATCACTTAAACCAATTTTTGTCTGTCCCTAGTCCTGCAGTCGTTTAAGTTCAACTCCCTCAGCCCTCACTTTGTTGTAGCAGTCAGATTCTCTCCCTGCTGGGGTCTCAGTGGGGAAGTGGATCCTTCCCCCAGTTGCACCCAGCTCAGGCTCCTCCACAGTCTCCCTGGGGCTTCTTTTTCAATGATGCATGGAGCATACCAGGGAGCAAGGTCTCTCCCTTGCTTATTCCACAGGGCTCTTGGCAAAATAGCTGCCACGCTGTAGCTCCTCTCCCACTCTCCCTCCTGCTAGCCCTCAAAGTAGTCAACCCAGCTCTCTGGGTCTGGTTTTCCTGGGTTTGAAGTGGCCCACCCCCTCGCAAACTACGGGCGGGGGTTACACATGTTTCCTTTTATAGCTGCTTTCGTGTCCCCTCTAAGCCATGTTGTTTTTTTAATCAGTGTTGCCGTCTTTCTCAAATGTTGGATTATGGCTTTGGGGGCATCTAGTGAAATGTTCTTGAACAGCTCCTAATCATCATTGACATTTTTCCCTTTAAATTATTTCCCTCAGCTAATTTCACTCATAATTGTTTTCAGCTTTAAGAAACTGGCCCCTTTCAAGCATCGTGTATAAATATTAGTGGTTTGGACTTTTTTCCATTTGTACGTAACAAATATATTCAAGTCAGGTTCACTTGTATCTAAACTAGCACTAATTGTTTAGATCAGCTATCAATACCGCTCTATCTGTGGACAGGTCTACCACAGAATTTTCCACTGTTTAATGCCCAAACTTGTGTGATAGATAGATAGATAGATAGATCACTTTTTGTTGAAAGCTGGACTATTCTAAATGCTCTAGAGTCTGCGTGCTGATATAAATTGTCTTAAAATTTACTGCACCTCATGGAGATGTGAGCTAGTGTTAGTGATCCAAATTTGGAGTTATTTCAAGTAGGAGTTCCTGAGAAACAGCCTTTCTAAAAAGTTCATTTCACAGAATCAACTTGTTCTTCTAATGGCTTCTGCACACAGCGGGGCTCTGTTACAGTTCTCATTCTTCCCAAACTGATCAAAACTGCCAGGGATATATCTAAGCACCCACTGCCCCTTTGGTAGACTAGGGTATTATATGGATGACGTTCTTCAGGATTAAGAATAGAATTCAGGGTCAGAGCCAAAGAAAACGAAATGTGCCTGTTCAGAAAATCTGTTAACTGCCAAAGGGTTACTAGGTAGGCTGCTGTCACAGTTACTGGGTGGCTTGATGTAGCCTGCTCTGCAAATTGAACCTAGGTCCATCCATGTGCAGTGCTCATGAAACCCACTCTGTTCCCTTTGCAGAGAATGTGTGTCATGAATAACACCTGAAGTGATCTGCTTGCTGATAGCTAAGAAGACACAGGGAGGCCTAAGGACAGGTAAAAATGGGATGAGTCATCCCTACATTTTATCTCTGTCATCCATAGTTAGTGTCATGGCAGAAGCGTGGGGAAAAATCAGTTTTCTTGGAACTACCTAAAAATGACCTTGCACATTACATTCTGTGCTGTGGTGGATTGTCTCCTGGGAGCTGTAGTTTGGATGGTTGCTGCCTCCATTTTTTTCCCTATATGCCACTGCTCCTGAGCCCTATTCAGTGAATAATATCTTCCATTATGCTATGCACTCTTCCCTCTGACACAGTGGCAGGTGCATTGTGAGGGTCAGAGTTTCTCTCTATTCATGATTTCCATGGTCTCCATCACTGCTGTGACATAACTATCACCTTCATTATAAGCCACTGAGTTGACACTTGCAGGGCCAGCTGTTCTATCCTGGGAAACCTCCCTGCATCCGGCCGCTTGCCACCCCCGCTGCCACCGGCTTCATGTCCAGCCATTCGCCACTCCCCCTAGGGGGCTTCAAAAAATTGTGGGCCAGCCCTGGACACTTGGCTAGAGAGGGAAATGGCTGACAGATGCAACCATGCAGCTTGGTGGGTAACTAGAAATAACAGGTGTAGCTCCATTTTTTGGGAATGGTAAGCTCCTTGGAGATGATCTGTATTTTGTGCTGTACAGCACCTAGTGTGTGGTCAGGGCTGGCCATGTCATAAATTACCCTAACAGAAGAACAGGGGGAGAATCCCATTGTCAGCATCACTCCCCCTTCCACTGCTGCTCAGCTCACCATTACTACCAATTCAGCAGCAGCTGTGAGAATTTTAAATCTGGAGCTATGGGAGGGGGAGTGATACTGATGATGGGACTCCACCCTTGTTCCATGGCTGAAGGGTGCCGGGTGGGCCCCTGCTCGAGAGAGCTTATGAGCTGATTTTTCAGGTGCTGGCTGAGCCAGTGCCAGACATAGCCTCCTGCCACCATTCGAACATTCCCCTCCTTCCATTCCAGGCCAGAAACCAGTGCCTTCATTAGGTCTCGCACCCCAATGTAGGCTGGCTAATTTTGGGGGAAAAGGTATGTGTGTAGTAAATTTGGCATTCCAGATTTACACCAAAATTGCCATGGTCCCATGGAGCATTATGGAATATATTTATCCACAGGCCAGAGCAGGGCATGGCAGGCTTACCCCATTGACTGTGCACCACCACTATATCTCACCTGGCACGGAGGGCAGCTATTCTCTCCTGAGTTTCTGCCCTGCCTTTTATATTGCTGACACCTACCCAGTGCATGCTGGGGTGGCTGAATAAATGGGGCTTTGTCAGGCAGTAGTGGGAAGTGCCTTCTAGCAAAGGGTATTAGCTAGTTTTCCAGATGCTAGAAGAGGTTCAGGCTGGGAGTCTTGCTGCATACTCATGACCCAGCTGCCCCAGCCCTGCCCTGGGTGTTCATCAGCCCACAGAGCTGCATTCAGAGGGAAGCACCCCAGGCTTCCCAGCACCCCCTTTGGCTCCCAGAGAAGATTTTCTAGCACAGGCTGGTCATTTAGGGGTTAATGAGGTTACCTATCCCTCCCCCACAAGCAATCCCATTTCCTGCGTAAAATAATGCTCTCCCAGCCCCTACCTTATCGTGGCCCTCATAGTGGGTAGCTGCTTGATGGGGTCTAACTCCCTAGGACTAGGAATATTCTCACCTGGCAACCCTAGCTGTCAGATCCGCTCAGCACAGAGGGAATTGCAGCTTCCTGGATCCTGCTTGGGACCTGAGTAGGGTGGTGGTCGAGGTACCTCAAAAATAGAGGACAGCCCCCCCAAGCCTCCCAAGGCTGGTGGGGCAAGGCAAGCTCCTGCAGGTGGCAGTGTCAGTGGCAGGGGCATGGTGGTGGGAAGTGGGTAGCTCCCACAGGCGGCTGTGGCAGTGTCAGCAGTGGGGCAGGACCAGCCGTGGTGGTGTCAGTGGCGGTGGGGGGCAGGGGCGCCAAGCACTGAAAAATAGAGGACCTAAAGGCATCCGGTAGAGCACAGAGGACCAGAAAACCGGACTGTCCTCTATAAAACCAGACAAATGGCTACCCTAGCCATGAGGCAGTGACTCACCCCCTGATCCCTCTGCCCACAGGAGCTTCTTGTTTCGGCGGGGTGTCCTGAACTCTTTCCAGGATTCCCTTCCCACTGGATGGGCTGATCTGGCTGCTGGTATGAGAGTCTTATACACACTCTCATACACATATGTGCACATACATGTGTACACAGCATCACTGGCACTGGCAAGCACACGTGTGCACACAACAACAAACACTCACTAACCAACATGCCCAGATACACACAATGTAAACTCCATGCAGCACATGCACACACACACATACATGCACAGACACATGCACACACACACACAGAGATGTGCATGTTTACAGATGCTCACAAAGACACATACATATGCACAAACACACACACGTATGTGCACACAAACATACACACACACAAGCATGCACTGACCCAAACACCTACACTCAGACATAAGTAAAAGCACATATGCAGGCATGCAAATAAACACAGGCATACACAACTGTGCATGTGCACACACGCACACATACACACACACGCACACTCTCACACACACACACAATTTCCATCTGTCGCATTATAGTACTGACACCTACCCCCTCAAGTCCTGTCCAGGAAATCCTTATGGTTGCAGCCTGCCTCTTTGCCAGATTACAAAGCCTGGCAATGAAAGGCCATGCCAGGCATCACGATGGTGCAGCAGGACATGTCTGCCAGCAGCATGTCCAGGGCTAGCTGCTCCTTGGTCAGTGCAGTTCAGCCTTGGGGTCACAGTGGATCCCCTTCAGTGCTCAGTGCTGTGGTGGATCTGGGAAGCCACCTGCCAGGAACCGCTCAGAGCTGTGTCCTGGGCAGGCAAAGGGCCAATGTCTGTATGGAGGGCACAGCCACTGCTTGCATGGGAAAATTCTTCCACCAGGTCTTGTGGGCATGGAGGGACATGACACTGGGGAGAGAAGGAAGGTGAGGAGGCAGATCTGCCAGCTCCTGGCAGAAGCAGACTACATTCAACCCTCCAGTGGGAGGAGAAATAGGGAGGCAACTCCATGAGTTCCACCCCCATTTCCCCATCTCCCTTTGCAGGCTGGTGCCTCAGACAGGAAAATGGGGACTGGCTGCACCAAGGACACTTGTGAGTGTCACCTTCTGGCACTGCGGTGGGTCATGTCCCCTGCAGAAAGTCTGCAAGCAGCACACCAATCTGGGCATGCAGGAGCACCTGCCTTCATCATCCTACCTTCCAGGGCAGCACTGAGATTTGCAATAGGATGGGAAAGGAACAGAGTAGATGGCTGGGTCCCCAGCCCCTCACAGTCTCTGGCACCAGAGGGCCCTGATTCTGCCTGCCTAGTTCCCAGAACTCTGACCCGCCAGAGGAGCAGTACCCGGGGAGCTGGGAGAGAAGAGCTCTCGACTTGGCCAGCGGGCAAGGGAGGTGCCTGCTGGACTGCTGCCTGCTGGTGGCTGCGAGGGCTTTACTGGGAAGTACAGCACAGCTGTGTGGTAAAAGCTGCCTTTCTTCCCCACTCTCCTTTGTTGGTTTATTTGGGTGATCGTGCGGGGAGATGACAGCATCTGCCTTTGAAATCGCCCCCTGATTAGTCATTACTGCGCCAGCCATTACCTGCAATTTCAGCTGTCACTGTGTCAAGCTTGTCGCTTCAATGCCTTAAAAGGCCCCCTTCCCTTCTCCCCCACCAGCCCCTCTCCCCACCTCCCCCCCTTCCTTCAGGAATTCACAGAGGGCGACTCGTGGCTCCTGGCCGTGACGGGAGGTTTGTGCAACTGCGAATTATGCCCGCTGTAAATTAAGCCTTGTCCTGTTTTCTGGGAGATGCTTTGCGCTGGAGTGCATGAGGCCACCACAGGATCCAGCTAGCTACCAAACCTTCATGGTCTGTACCAGGAGCTATTCTCATAGCTCATCTCCAGGTGCACAAAGGTGCTGCCTAGAACAGCAGTTGAAACAGTGTCCAGTGCCCTCTTTTACTGCCCCTTCCTGTGCTGCTTTCACACACAATCACATATGTGCAAACTGAGGTTGCCTGCCTGGATGACAGCCCTCCCCACCCCTTCCACCGGTGACCTGCGGCTTCAGTCCCCCTTGCCTGAACTGAAGGAGTGAGGGCTCTAGCAGGCAGCTGTAACCACCAACCCTCTTCCTCCTTTAGGGAACAGCCTCTAGGGGGCAACCAAGGCCCACACTCGCCTCCTGGGGCTTGCATGGACTGGGAGGCATTTAACCCTTTGGTGACTGGAACCACCCACTGCAAATATATGCCCAGGGCAAGTTAAGCCCTACCCAGTCCTGCTCCCTGGTTATGGCCCCCCACCCCATGCCTCCTGTCTGTCAAGCCAGGACTTACAGAGACCCCTGGTGGCAACACCAGATTTTTTTTCACAAAAATATATTTCTATATTTATATATATATATATATATATATGTGTGTGTGTGTGTATGTATGTATGTATATGTATATGTATACACACATACTTTCACAGCACTGTCTTGTTACCGGTCTGATTCACTTGACAGGCCCTTGCACACATATATGGTTACAGTATTACATTCCCATTACAAGCATTGCACCCGTGCACTAGTGCACCTGAGCACCCATCCACATTTCCTTAATCATTACAAATACGGTGGCCCACCTCACTCCCTCTACCCTTCTTCTTTGCTGTCCCCATCTTCTTCCTCCTTGTTATCGTCATCATCAACGCTGCTGCTGTCTTCCCCAGGGGTCTGTTGTCCTTGAACAGTCTGTGCCAGTAGCTTCTCTTCCAGATGATTTCTACCATCTCCTCGCTGTCATCTTTTATCATCTTCTGGTAGTACACCTGCAGCTTGCTCAGTCCCTGAGAGGTTTGTGTGCCTATATGTGAGCAGGTTCCTGGCCTTCCACAGGGTGCTCCTTGTGCAGGAGACAAACTAGTTAAACAGACTGACAAACTGACCAGCACCTCTCCAGTCATGGTCTTGACCCCTGTTAGCATCTGGCTTACCCTCTTCCACGCCTCCTTGGCCTATGGGTAGAACAAAAGGAGGTGGTCAGTTGTTTCTGCCTTCCCCAGGCGGTTTCCTGGGGCGGTTTGTTTGGCTTCTCTGCCCCTCTCTGTCTCAGGGCTCGCATGGGGAGTGCCTGGTGAGCCACTTGCCAGTTCATGTCTGTACTCAGTGAAGAAGACAGGGTGAGCGGAAACAGAGGGACAGGTATGGACAGATCCTCCAGGCAGCTGGGAGAACTGGTCCGTGACCATGGACTGGTGGATGCAGCCAAAGAGGCCCAAGGCCCCAGGGGACACTTCACCCGAGTGGACCCTGCAGGAAACACCAAGTCCAGAATTGACTTTGTCTTCCTCCCCACGGGGTGGAGGGCAGAAGAGGCCAAATGTACACCCATGTGCTTCCTGGACCACTCCCTCCTCACCCTCCGGGCTGACCTGGGGGTACAGCTGGAAAGAGGCAGAGGAGTGTGGAAGCTGAACGCCAGCCTCCTGGAAGACAAGCAAACAGACACAGCTACAGGGACCGCTACGCAGACTGGCGGATCCTTCGGGACCTGTACCAGAACCAGACCGAGTGGTGGGCCAGCGTCAAAGAGAGGAGCAGGGTTTTTTTCCAGAGAGTGGGCAAGTGGTGGGCCCCCTTCCACCAGAGGCGGCAGGAGCGCCTGACCTGTAAGTTACAGGACCTGCATGGGCAGGCGGCAGTGGGACAGGATGTGAAGGAGGCCATGTGGGAGGTGAAGGCCCAACTCGGTGCCTGGTACCAGGAGGAGGTCAGGAAAAAGATCTTCCACACCCTGGGTGGAGGAGGGGGAGGAGTGGGCTGCTTACTTCTCCAGGCTGAAGAAGAGCAAGGAGGAGGTCATGACATGCCTGAAAGACGGAGGGGGAGTGGAGCACCAGTCAAAGGATGATATGCTGGCCACAGCGGCTGCAGAACGCAGGCCCAATGACCATGAGAAGCCACGGGAAGATCCAAGAGACGGTGAGACTAAGGGACACCACGTCGCCCGTGGACCTGCTCCCGGGCAACGCATGCCAAGCCATGTGGGAGCGCATCCACCGCAAGGAGCTGCGCAAAGATCACAGGGACCTGAATTGGCTCATAGCCCACTGAGCTGTACCAGTGAGGGCCCAGAGACATAGAGAGGGGCAGTTGGGGAGACCCAGCTGCCTGTGGCCCAATTGCCATGGGGCCACCAAGACAATAGAGCACCTCCTGTGGCTCTGCACCTGCACCAAGGAGGTATGGAAAAGGGTAAAACAGCTCTGCGAGGCAGTGACCGGCGTCAGCCAGCTAACCAGCGAGGCCGCACTGTACGGGCACCTCATCAAACACCAGGGGAGCCCGTCACCCTGTTTCAACCAGTTTGCATCCTGCGTCAGGAGTGCTTTGTGGAAGGCCAGGAACCTCCTCCTGTACAGACAAGCGGATGTAGAAGTGGTGAGCGGCATGAAGATGGCGCTGAGCAAACTCTGGACCTACTACCAGAAATCGGTAGCAGAGGACAGAGAAGACACAGCAAATGCCACCTGGCAAAGGGACACGTGGCACAGGACCATACAACCCCTGCTGAGTGAAGAGGGGAGCGAAGGCAGCGGGAGAAGAGGAACAGATGAGCGGAACAGAGGACAGCAGCAGCAGCAGCAGGTCCTCCAGCGGAGGCTGGAGCGACAATGACAGAGAGACTACTTGAACTGAGTATCTGACCCTGGAAGTGGGGCAAGGGTGGAAACGAAGGAAGGACTGGTCAGAGGGACCCAAAGGGACTGATGTATTTTGTGTGTGTTGTGCACGTTTGCGGAGATTGTAACGGGTACAGATGGCCAGTGGGCTTTTGTACTGGTGCGCAGGTGCGGTTTTCTGTAATAGAAAAGGTTTATTCCTTTTGTGAAGTAATAGGTAGAGCATAGATATATATAGATATAGAGACATATATTTTTTTTATGGTGAAGATCGCTTTTTGTAAGTAAAGGGCACCCCAGGATCTACCGCCCCCACCCTGCCCCCCACCCTGCCCCTCCACCTCCCAGACAAGCCGCCTAGGCTCTGATCCCACTCACCCAGCCTGACCCGGGTGGCAGAGGGAGTGGCACAGCTCAACCACGTGCTTCCTGCTGCTCCCAATCATGGAGCCTCTGACAGACTGAGATCGACTGTGAGAGGCTCCACGATCGATCAGTCGGGTGACCACTGCTGTAGGCCCTTGTGAAGGATTCACTCCCACATGGCCTGGCAGCCATTGCTGAGCAGTAGATCCATGGTCAACAGTCTGTCTCTTGCCCTAACTCCTCCTGCATCTTTCAGTGGTTGGTTATGGTTGCAGGGGCTTCTTTGTGCAGTCCGTACATGCTCCAGAACTCGCCTAGGACCTTGTAGGACCAGGACTTACAAGACCAGATAGCGCAGGCTGGGAGTTCTCTGTGCCAGCAGCCTCAGTAAAGACTCCCACTCTGTTCCTGATTAGAAGCAGCACCTCCTCCCCAGGCAATGGGACATTATCCCTTGAGGGAGAAGCAATCAGTTGCCCCACTGGGTTGCTGGATCAGGGTGACTAAGGCAGAGGCGCACCTGGTAATTGGATGAAGGCTGGAAAAGCTTCAAAGGATTCAGGTGTTTGTATGAGTCTGAAGTCCATTGTAAGCAATGAGCCACCGGCCACTGAAATGCAGCCAACTCTGGGATGGAACACCATACCCTTCAGAGTATACTGCAGCATTGCTCAGTAGCTCCAGACAGGAGGCAGAGAAGAAGCTCCTACCCATGGGATGTCACAGGGAGAGTTCACAGGGCTAGGATATCAAAACCAACAGCCCTGCTCTTGTAAATGCCACAGGAATGGTAGCAGCCACATGTCATCAGGACTACTGTTTCTTGCCTTGTTGGGAAGTCCCTTTTCTATGGGATCAGGCCCCATCTCTCTTAGCTCATGTTTGCTCTCAGGGGAAGAGACCTGGAGGGGTACCAGGAGGGAGGTGGCTGGTAGGCTGGTACCTGCTGGGTACGGGTAGGCCCCTAATGTGATGGCTAGGTAGGGGTTGGGGTGATTGGCAGGTTGTGGTTCAGCCATGTGGCTGCTGGCAGGGACACCTGGAGACAGAGCAGTGCTCTTGGGTCCCCTACTATCATTCTGGCATCATTCATAGGTGGCTGTGCAGTGTTGGACAAAGGGAGAGGGAAAGGGTGTCCCTTGTGGGGCTCCCCATGCTGGACAACCCATAGGCTGCTAGCAGGTGACCCTTCCCTGTGGACCTACCCTGAGGGCTGTAGTGATTACTGGGTTCAATAAATACAGGCATATGTGAAAGAGAAGAGCTACACAACCAATTTTATTATGAAGTAGTAAGCAACCCCCTGCAGACCCTCTGTCTCTTTGACTAACCAACTCCTAATTAGATACTCCCTGAGGGACCATCTCCCAATTACCCCCTTCTGTAGTCAAAGTAAGGGAGTGGCTTTAAATTATGACCTCTAGCACTACGGGAGCTACAGTGGTGGGTGTGCAGAATGGACACTTCCCAGACCAGTTTGGGAAAGCACCAGGCTGCATCCCCTCTGCAGGAGTGGAAGTCGGTGCTCCTCAGCTAGGCCCAGCCAGGAGCACCTGGCATGGGAGCAAGGGGCCGGCAGTCAGTGGAAAGGCATCTAGCTTCATGGGGAAAAAATGCAGCATTTCCATTGTGCTGCCAGCCAAGCGTGACAGACTGGCTGGGGAAGACATCCGGACCCAGGGAGACAGACCTGCAAATAGTGTGCGGGGCAGCTGTGGGGGAATGACTCAGAGTGTGCATGTGTGCACACGCATGCATGATTGTATTTTTTTGTGTTCATGGATATTTCTGTTAGCATGTACTTGTGATTGTGTGCATGTGTGTGTGCACATTGCATGCAAATGTTTGCATGTTTTGGACATGTGTGTATGCACATTTATGTGTATACATGCATTATGCATGTGTTTGTGTATGTTTGTGTGGCATATGTACACGGTGTGTACATATGCGCATATGAACTGGAGTCCCTGAGTATAGGCAAGTTCACTCTGAAAGCTGCCTGTTTGTGAGAGGACAGAGCTTAGGGAAGAGCTACATCCCTGCCTGGGAACTGGTGCTGTTTTGGGACCCCAGAGGCACAGCTACTCAATAATGCCCCTCCATGGGACCAGATCTCCCAGTCTGTATCATGCTTCAGAACCAGGTACCAAGGAAATGTTGGACAATGCACTGGATCTCTGTGGGACACCCAGATGGAGGTGGAATCTTGATCAGCTTCAAGGCCAGGTGCAAGGCAGAGCTACAGCATCATCAGATCAGAGGCGTGACACAGCAAACCAAAGGTATTCAGTGCAGGGGTGGTTCAGTCATTTCCATAAGCCTGTCCTGAACCTGTGATCCCTCCAGTCAGGTCCACAGGGGCACATTCACCTTGGATCCCTTCCCTCCAGCTTCTACTTGGGCTGGAACTGCAATGGACAGGGGTGGCAGAGACCATGACTTAGGCATTACCCAGCTGGGGCTCACTCCCACCCCAACTGAGCAGTGCTCTGTCTCCTCCTGGGGCTGCACCAGGAGGTTTGCAACTCTGCATTGGACTTGTGGCTGACACAAGGCCCCAGTCAATGCCAGTCCCAGAGATTCTCCCAGCTGCTTTGACCAGGAGGTCCAGCCTCAGCACTGGCCCCAATCCTGTTCCCTTCAGCCATCAGCCTTGTCCAGTTTCTGTTTAGCCAGTTGCTTCTCCCTGCCCCTGCCCTGAGTTTCCAGGTCTCAAGGGATTGAGCTGGACCAACATGCCTCGAGGCAGGACAGCTCTGTTGCCCCCCTCCCCATTGAAATTGAGGTGATCTGTGGAGTAGCAGGCACTGAATATTTGACATGTGGGAAATACCTCTCTCCTCCCTGCTCATCACTAAACTCCTGACTCACCAGGCTCCCAGCTCCCCCTGTCCTCATGTTATCTATCTACCTAGCTGCCTGTTGGTTTGTCTGCTGCCTGTCTATCTCATCTACATACAGTGCAGTTTCTTTCTGTCCTTCTTCTCCCATCCCATATTTTACAGACCACCTGCCTGCAATCTAAGCTGGGAGGAAGCAGGACTTTATGAAAGTCAATTTCCAAAGTTGGAAGAAAATTATGGGTGTGACTTGTGCTCCCTTTTGTTCCTTGTTATCAAGGAGACTTTAAATGCAGTGCCCTTTTCCTGTGGTCTGAGACATGCCACAGAAAGCCTTCTTTCCCATTACTCCCAGCAGTCACAGCCCAGATAACAGCTTCAGCAACCTGGAGCACATGTCAAAAACAGTTGCAAATTCTTCAGGCAAATGCATATCGTTTTAAACAAAGGACTTTTTTTTCCTCTCACACAGCTCTGCCAATACTCATCAGTTGAGATTTGCCACCCTCCCTCCCCCCACCGAGTGCCCACACACAGCTCTGCTGATTATAGTCAATCCCAACCCCACAGCCCACCCTGCTGTCCTAGTGCTGGGCTCCCCACACGCAGTACTGATGGTGTCCTGCACTCTCACCCCCAGTCCCCTGCCCTCTCATTCTTGTACTCCTCCTCCCCTAGATGTATCGGTACCCCTCACTCCCACCTCACAGCCCCAGTCTGGGACTCTACCCACATACAGTCCTGCAGATGCCCTTCAGTTCTCTTTTTCTGCCTTCCTGATATTCCAGTGCATAAAGGTTGCATTAAAGACCCCAAAATGAGCACTCCTATGGACCTTGCCAGGATTAGCACATGTGAATGCTCCTCCAGGTGGAACCGCAAGGAAGGGTGAGCTGGAGATCTTCAGCAGGGGGTGCTGGAAGAGCTGGGTGAGCTGTCTGGTCCAGGCTGCTGGGATAACATTAAATGTACCTTGTAGAAGTTTGTGTAGATCCCAGGACTGGGATTCACAGATTTCTGTTGGTGAGATTTCTTAGCAGGGTTATTAAGATACTGCGCTGAGGAAGCACTCAATGCTGCCAGCCTGGGTGCCCTAGGCAGAGCACTGCTGTGTGGAAGCTCACAGCACTATGGGTTTAGTTGACGTAAAGCAGCATGCTCTGTATGGGTGCTCTCAGTCCCGAGCTAGCAGCATGCTTTGGGAACCAGCAACTTCCAGCTCTGGCTCCCAACCCTGCAGTTTGAATTCCAACCCTGCCTGCTGCCAACCTTGTTGAGGCTCTGAGGCACTTTCAGTAGCCAGTGGGAGAAGTAGCTGGCCAGTGCTGAGCACAGTAGCCAGAGGAGCTTGTACTCTCTCTGTGCTGGGCTGGGGTGCTCCAGGACATGGCTGGGCCAGCCCATGGCAGGCAGAGTGAGCTAATACAAGACCTGGCCAGAAGGCACTGGAATGTGCACACAGAAATGAAGCACATGGCTGAGGTTCAGGCCTCATTTTGTTTCCTGTGGAAACCCCAGTATCTCGGCTGTCCCTTACCCACAGCCCAGATGGACCATGCTGGTAGCTCAGGTTTATGGACTGAAATACTGTGTCCTTCCCCAGGCCCAGATAATCCATTTTGCCCCATTCCTTTGTGCACCGGGGGGGGGACGGACAGGTTCAGGCCAGTTCCTGGAGAAATGAAGGCCACTAGGGTCTCCAGACCCGTCCCTAGTCTCTCCACGTAGGGCAGCATTCTACCCTACTGCCAATGGGGTAAAGTCAAAGAGGGGAACTGGACAAGGTTGTGGCACTGGCAGGCCAAGGGCTATGTAGAGGCTGAGTGAGCCCCCTGGGAGTTGCTCCTGGTCGCTGCAGTTCCCCTTGCTGAAGGGTGCTGCATCTCCACACCTGTTGGAGGTCCCATGGGATGG
Source organism: Alligator sinensis (assembly GCF_000455745.1). Classification (NCBI taxonomy): domain Eukaryota; kingdom Metazoa; phylum Chordata; order Crocodylia; family Alligatoridae; genus Alligator; species Alligator sinensis. The sequence goes on along the minus strand of NW_005842129.1, from coordinate 167,112 downwards.
GACAGTCCTGTGCTTGTCATCTGCTGGCCTGCAGGGGCACACCAAAGCTGGTTGTTGCATACCAAGCCACCATGGGTGACTGGTGCCGCCTTAGTCGGGGGGGCGGGGGGAGGGAAATGTGCCACCCCTCCGACTAGTCCCGCCAACTGGGAGGTGGAGGCAGATCACCCATGTTGCCACTGCAAGCCATCTCCCCTCCCGGTCAAGCAGGTCAGCCAGTCTGGCTGAAAAGAGCCTCCTCCCCAGTGCAGTGAGGTGGAGGCTGTCTCTCCCCAGCGGCCCGCTGCCTCTCTCACCAAAGAGCGGACTGTGATTGTAGAAGCCGAAGCCTTCCCAATGACACCAGTGCCAAAGTCTTTGGTTTACTACCTCGATCCTCCTCTCCCTCCTCATCCCATAACCCCAAACTGGAAGGATCGAGGAAAACACCACCTGTGCCCCCACTCCCTTAAGCCCCGCTCCCAAAGCCCTGTAGTGTCTCATGACCCGGCTGGGATTGCCCCGAGCCGTGTCATTTGTGCCCATATGGATAAGGAGCATAGGGTAGTGGTCAGTGGGCCAGATGACTTTTCAGATCCTCTCAGCCACATCCTAGATATGGGCTCCCGGGAGGCAGCAGACCTCTTGGGCTAGGGGGTCGGGGTGGCAGACTGCGACCTCAGTCCCCCTCAGGAGGGAGTCTCCCATGATGACCACTCTACGAGCGGCCTTAGGGAGAGCAGGGGCAGTAGCTGAGAATAAGCCTGCATTGCATGCAGGAGCTGGCAGCTCTGCAGGCTCTACTGGGGCTGCAAGAGGTTCATACCTGTTGCACAGCTCCAGAGGGGAGGGGACCTTGGTGCAGTGGGCCTTGGGGCCGTTGACCACCTTGGTCCAACCCCCTGGCTGGACAGTATGGGAGATACCCAAGTCCTCCCTTGTCCTGGGAGGTGACCTTGATCTACCCTCTGCCTCCAGGGGGTGAAGGGCCTGGCAGTAGGAGTCTATCTCCTGCTCGCCATCCCTGATGGCACGCAGTCTCTGGACTGTGGCCTGGGGCTCTTCTATCTGGCGCTCCAGAGACTCCAAAGTGGAGCAAACCCCACAAGGGGAGGTGGCCGTGCTCCCGGTCCCATGTGCCTGGAAACATGCCAGGCAGCTCCTGCAGTTGAGAGCCAGGGGCTCCGTCTGCGTGGAGCCCAGAACCATGGGCTCCGTCTGGGTGGAGACCTCAGATGTGCCAGAGGGGGAGGCCGCAGACTCCGAGGAGACCTTCGGGATGTGGCGTGTGCTCATTCGCACTGTGCCGCTGGTAGTCTGGCTACTGATGGGGCTACCTTTCCTAGGGCTCACTGGCAGGACCTCAGGCCCTCCCGCTCACCCTTCTGTGCAAACTCCCATGCTAAACTCATGCGTCAGGCCCAGAAGCATGCCTGTTTGCGCGTCCTGTTCACAAGGCTCTGGTCATGTGGTTCCCTGGGGGGCTGGGCCAAGTAGGAGCTGGGGTGGGGCAAGACCCTCCTTGGCTCCTCTCAGCTGCCTCCTCGCAGCTGAGGTAAACTAGTGCCTTCCCACCATGGGCCCCGTTTACCTCTGGCTGTGCTGGGGGTCAGCAGGGGTGCTCCGTGGCTGCTGGGGGTCGCTGTGGGACTTCGGGGTGTGGGGGCATGATGGGCTTGCACCCGTGTGTCTCTTGCCGCTCCCTGAGCCTGATCTGATTCAACTGAGCCTGGCTGGGCTGATGTCTGGGGCTGGGGCACCCAGGAGACCTCTCTCAGCTCTGCCTTGCAGAATAGCAAGTGTCCTTTCTGCATCCTTCCTTACCACTGCTCATGTAGGTCCCGGCCCGGCCACACTCCCGTGGCATACAGACAGTAGCTGGTCTCACTAGAACCTGCATCTGCCTGCCAGGTTTGAACCATGACACATAGCCAAGACACTTCAACACCCTCCCATCAGCCCTTCAGTAACACCCTACAGTACCTGGGTACCAGGGGCTCTGATCCTGGCTTAAGGGACCTGATTTTGAAATAGCCTTTCCCCCTTGTGGGATTGCTACAAGGCAGACCCAGGGGATTTCTTCCCATAACCTGGATTTCAAGTCTAACCTTCACTGAGAACTTACAGCCAGGCTTTGGGGGTCGCTGCCCCGGTGCTGTGCGGAGTCTTGCCCCTCTATAACACATGTACACTCTTGATGCTAACTCCTCACCACAGCTGCTTTGTTTGAGAATTTCCTTGGGTCTCTCTCCACTCTTGCTGAAGTTTGCAGTGCACCTGGTGGACACTTGGCCAGCCTTACCTTCCCCAGGAGGCCAGGGGGTGCCACTCAGGATACAGAAGGCCCCTGAGCATCCCAGACTTGGAGCAGAGGCTTTCTGGGCTGATTTCACATATGACAAAGGAGAGCCCTTCTGGAGGGATGGAGAAGCTGCACCATTGTGAAAAATGTTTTCTCAGCCCAGCTCTCTGGGTAGCATCACACACTGCCCTGAACAGACTGCAGGCTCAGCACAGGGAGGTCCTCCACTCATGTCACCAGCATGCCTCTATCCATCTGTGTCTGGAATGGGCTGTCAGTTGAAAACCAAAACTGATCTGTTCCAAAAGTCATGGGCTCTTTTGGAAATTGAGGGCTCCAGGGTAGACAAGGGTCTGGAGCCCCTGGGTGGGGGGAAGGGCTCTTTGATGGCCACCTCTGAACTACACATTGGTAACATTCAAAGCAAGGTTCCCAGAGTTCCCTGAGGAAGGGGAGTCATCCCTGCTTCCCTTACAGGTCTCCTCATACCCTGTACCACTCAGGTATGTGGGGCATTTCACCCTCCTGCCCACATGCTGGAGGCTGAACGCCAGTCACTGGAGGTTGTAAAAGGTCCCCCTCCTTGATCCCCCTCCCCAGAGTCTCCTGGAAACTGGGCAGGAAAGCTGCCACCATCTGATGAAGGCTGGACTCCTTGACTTAGAAATGCAACGGAGGCCCCAATCTCCAGCCCCACCCCATGGCTGAGATTCTTTTTTTTCCAGTTGAAACTGTTGGCCCTTACCTTGTCTCTCCCCCTGGATCCCAGGGTTAAAGAAGACCATAAAATCCACAGTATTCCCATGGGAAAACTGAGCAGAACTGCTCCTTGCTCCCCTTCTCCATACCAGAGCTAGTGCAAAGGGGTCTGCATAGCTGGCACCACCACGCTTTAGCCCTTCGCTCCACAGCAGGGTGAGGAGTCCTGTTCTCCCCTCCTCCTGTTGCCTTCTCTGGTTGCAGGAGAGAGTGGTGTTGCCTGCCCTCATAATGGAAAGCAGAGATTCACTGGCAGGAGCTCTTGCCAGTGGGAGGCAGGGTGTTTAGCTGGATTAAGCGCCATCTCCTTGGTGGGAGGCAAGACCAAATTTAGGGGCACTGAGACACTCCAGACTTCAGTTCTGGGTGCTGTGGGGGTCAAGCTGCTGCTGAAGCACTTTCAGGGAAATATGGGCTTTGTCTGGGCAGTGGCAGGTAGGTGCAGGCGGGGGAGGACAGAGTTGACTGCTGCTGCACTTCGGCAGCTGTCAAGCCTGTTATTTTGCAGCTCACCTGCCTGCACTATAACTGGGCCCTGTTTTTGCTGAGCTGGCAGTTTTATCCTCCAGCAAAAGCTGGCGGGGAACAAGCCCTTGCTGCAGTACCAAGTGTGGCACAAGGACCCTTTCCTGAGCTGCAGCTGCCCTTGGGGATTGGGCAGTGATGGGGTGTGGTGTGGCCTTAGTCTGTACAGATGGCTCCCCGAAACCTGGCCACAGTGAGCAATGGAACAAGCTGGTCCGTCTTGTTGGAGATCCCTGTACGTACAGAAGAGGAGCCTAAAGGAGACTGAGGGTTGGGGGTGAGAGGCACTGCAGAGCTCGGGTGTCTGGCAGGGCTGGGATAGTGGGCTGTGCCCAGAGAGGGGCATCTATGGGGGGCAGAAGCCAGCATGAGCAACCTAATCACTCAGATAAGGAAATCGGTCCCAAGCTGGGCAGGGAGCTGCTCATGGCCATGCAGCTAGTCAGGGTGTCCAAACACCAGGGCCAGTGCCTGTGCACATGCTCACCCTTCTCCTGCTGGCACCCATTTACAGTGCCCCACTGCCACGCTGGGGGAGCCCTGGTGCCCATCCCCCATAATCTGCATCCAACTGCAAGGCCCCAACCTGGCATCCCACTTAAAGGACACCAACAACTGGTACATTAATACAGCTTGCCCAAATGGCCTCAGTCCTCTTCAGCTTGTCTCTCCCCTGGTGCCAGCTCTGTGGGCCTTTAGGCACACAGCCTCTGCGACAGGCAGTTCTCTTGTTCTCCCCGCTCCTTGCAAGGTCTCTGCATGGTGCTGGCTGAGCCATGATCAGAGCCAACCTCTGTCCCAAGGGACCTTGCAGTCAAGTTGTAGAAAGTGGGTGGGACCATTGTATTCCCAGCAAGTGACGCTCCCATGGGCTCCACAGGCTGTGCTGGGCTGGCCCTCATCTCATAGCAAAGCTAAGGGAAGGCCCAAACCATGGCAAATGAGTGTGTGCAGTCTCCAGGCAGGCCAGCATGGTGCCCGGGGAAAGAGGTAGTTACACTCAAACAGCCTTCCTCTCAGGGGCAACGCATAGGGGGTGCACACAGGTGCACATGCACACGGGTGCACGTGCACTCCCTGCGCATGGCGGTGCATTCCCTGCAAAAAGGCACTGCCAACATTGCTGGTAGTGTCTGCAGGCAGTCCATGATCGCCCCGGCCACTGCCAACACTGACAGCGGTGCCTGCGGGTGGTCACCGACAGTGCCAGCGGCATCTGCGAGAGCTCCTCGCTCACCACTGCTGGGCTCCTGCCGCCACCGCATTCCCACCGGTGCAGCCATACCCCACAACTGCCGGGGGCATGTGCCGTTCATGCTTCCTCTCTCTGGAATTTGCTATTTGGATCTCCTACAGCTCCTGCTGATTACTTCAGAAGTCCCTTATCAACAGGATTGCGGACCTAAGACTTTTTTTTTTTACTAACAATCTACAAACTTTTTCCTGACAACAGAACTATTTTACTGACACATTTTTACTGACATATATTTTACATAATGTAAATATAACTTTTGCCAGACCCTGCCCTGCTGCCAGGCCTCAGTTAGAAAGTCTGGGTTCAAATTTAAGGCTTAACACTAACAATAGTAAAACAAAGTTTATTTTTTAATGCACAGACAGCTTTACACTGAATTTTTACTGAATGTCTATACATTTATGTGCAGTTTGCAATCTTGCTTAGCAACAGATAGCTATGGATTTGGGGGCTGGGCACAGACTCCTGGCCCTGGGACACTTGCAGCTCCAGAGCTGTGTGTCCTTCAGCTTAGTCATACCAAGATCTTGAAGTGGAGCTGCAAGGGTCAGGCAGTCTGTCCATTCCACTGATAAGGTGCCTTTGTGCTCTGTCTTGTACTTGTGGGATTGTGTTTGGAGTGGCAGTTTGGACAGTTCCTTGGGCTAATGGTAGCTTGGAAATGTAGAAGACTTGGCTTGATGGCCCAGCAGTCCCCTTCCAGTCCAAATGTGATTTATATCAGAAGCTGATGCCTTTATCCCCATTTCACAGATGGGGAAACTGGGGCACAGGGCAGAAAGAGTCACTCAACGGGCAGAGCCAGGAATAAAACCCTGGTTGGCAGAATACTTGGTACAAGGATCCAGGCACTAGCCCACATGGCTGCGGATGTTGCAATAAGGGAATCTCTGCTGTGCTGGTATGAACTGTATTGAGGTCTCAAAGGGAATGTCCAGTTGGCTGTGCTCCACTACAACTAAGCAAATTTAGCCCAGTATCTGGGTCTGGAAACAGTAGAGAATAGCACACTCCAATCAACCTGTTCCCTGTACAACAATTAATTGTACACCCAAGCCCCATCAGCCCTCCCCCCTGACCCCACAACTGTTCTGCTTCCATACCTGCTCCCCCAGCTTCACCTCTACCTACCCCCACCCCTACCCCAGGGATGTTACCTCCTCTCGGAGGCTGGGGACTGCAGAGAAGTCTCCTGCTCACCTTCCAGGCTGGGGCAGCTCCAAGGTGTTTCACTAACCCGCTCCCAGGTGCTTTTTGTGGGAAGCATCTATCCCCTTGTACCCAGAGGGAGGGAAGAGTAGAGGGGCATCCTGATCTGTAGGGCTAGTCCTGCCCCACCCCCCTTCTCAGCTACTGCCCCCACTTTCACAAGATGTGGAAGGGGAAAGCTCCGCTTCCTTCCAAAACAGCTCTGATTGGCTGCTCTACCCCATGGGTGAGGGCACTGGGCAATGTAGCCAGTCAGAAGGCTTCAACCTCCAGCCCTCTTTGTCTTTCTTTCCAGTGCTCACACATGCACCACAGCTGATGCAGCAATAAACTGCCCCCTTATCTACTTCACACATGGCCACACAGGCCACCTTACAGAGCATTCATCCAACCCATACTTCCTTACTTTGCTTGTGAGAGTATTGTGGGAGACCATATAAAAAGTGGTCTGTAGTTCCCTGGATCCTCCTCTTTCCATTTCTTAAGGATGGACACTATATTTGTCCTTTTCCAATCATCTGGGACCTCTCCCAATCTCCATGAGTTTTCAAAGATGATGGCCAGTGGCTCTGCAGTCACGTAGGCATGTATATGAGGGCACACAGGTGTATGTTTGTGCATACACAGCAGGGTGTATTTCAGGATGTGTACAGGGAATGTAAATGGCTGTGGCCAAAGCTCTGGCTGTGGGGTCAGATGCTGTGGGGAGACTAGGCAAACAGAAGGGCAAGACTGATCAGGATCTCTGTGTACTGCTGTTCGAGGCTCCATTGCAAAGCATGTAGTCCAGGGGATCCCCCTCCACTCCAGCCATATCCTGATGGGGAAAGAGCTTCTCTGGTGGCACAGAGCAGGAAACTGCAGTCCCAAGGACCAGAGTGCCTATACCCTGGTAACCTGAGATTCCTCTGAGGGCCGGACTGGGAGCAGCTGGGGAGGCCACAGCCATTCTGGGGCCCAGAGACCTCGATCCTACTACCTGGCTCAATTACAGTTGCTCTGTCTGGAACTTCCCCCACATGCACCAGCCCTTAGAGAGTGCCAGGAGTATGTATCACTGCTCTGAGTTCGGTGGGTTCCCAGGGAAACATATACTGCGTGTGCAGGAGAGGTATTCACTTCCCCCTATCCTGCCTGCCCTATTGGGGAGTGCTGGGGGAGGGGGTATTGCTCTCTTTTCTGCATGGGGAGATCTGTATGTAGCACATGCCCTCGGCACACATGTATGCAACTGGGCTGGAAGCAATCCTTCTGAAATAAGGGTTAATCCAGGGGTTTCTGTAAGCCAAGGCCTCTGGTATTTTGCAGAAAAATAAACTGTGGTTTGTCTGGGGCCCAGCCACCCCACATGGCTGGGAAACCACAAACAAATATTGCATCCAATTCATGCACCTCACCAAGTGCCACCTGGACCCCTGGACCCCATGGGCCTGTGGTGCCTGGCCTCATTCCCAGCCTCTGCTGCCTGCCAAGCTCTGAGCCTGTACTGGCCAAGCATCTTGCCTGGGCACACACACCTGCCCACCTGTCCCTTCAGCCATTGCAGTGTACCCTGCACCATGAGGGGAGTAATTCAGTGATGTTCTTCCAAGCCTGCCTTGCACAGACCATGGTGCAAGCTCAACACTACTGGTCCTGCAACCACTGGCCTAAGTTCATGCCTTAAAGGTCCCTTTTGCCTCCTAGGGAAAAACTTGTGAGCCCCAAGTTCATGCCCCTGGTGGACATCACTGTCCTTCATTTCTGTGGTCTCAAGTGCTGGATCCAGCCCAGTCCTAAATGCACTCCTGGTGCTGTTGAGGGACGGGCTGAATCTGCATGTACTACAACAGCATTTTCCTCAAGTCCCAGCTGATTATTGGAACCATATCCTTGAGGAATGAACAGGCATGGCAGAGGCATGATGAGTCACCATAAATATGGTTCCAATGATCGATTGGCATCCAATTCATGTACTGGGCTCAGTCCAAACTGATCATATGTCAGACATCTACATAGCCACCAGCTCCCCCAGGGAAAGGCTCCACAAACATTTTGCTTAGGGGCTGCTCCATTGTAAATTCTCTTGCCTGCCTCAAGCTTTATCTTTAGCTGCTTTGTTTTTTTTAGGCTGGTGATCTCAGCAAAGCTGCCTTGCAACCCCATGGCTCCTCTAGTGGGCATGGTTGTACATCTGGGGAAACAGTTGTAGATAACAAAAGTGATACAAGATCCCATTCTAAGTCATTGGCTGAGGTGGGAAATCGAACTCAGGAGTTCTGCAGCCCAGGAGGTAAAATATTGGCTGAGGAGGCACAGAATCGTCACTGTGAAATTTTCCTCCCCAGCACATCCCACCTTAGTTTCCCTAGCTGCAAGACAGGGATAGTGAGCTATACCTTGTGAGGAATTTGGATGGACTTCATGAACTGCCCAGAGTGACAGGACAAGAGGCTATAATGGGCTAGAATGAATTACTGTTTGTCGAAGCACTTTGAATTCCCAGGAGATAGGTGCTGTGCAGAAGGATGATCATATTATCCTCATAGAAAGTGACGGGGATGTTCCAGTTGACACTGCTTGACTCCAGGTGGGGGATAGGAAACTGATATGCCCTCATGAACCAAAGATCTGGTTTCCATGTGACAATCCCTTAGTACTAAAAGGCCATCATGGCTGTAGCAGATGCAGAAGAGGCTGCTTTTCCACGGCAGAGGGCAGGGCCCTCGGATTCACACAGCTCTTTGATTCTTGGGGCTTGAGCACTTTGCGTGAGCAGAGCTGCTTGTGCACATGTGCTGTGCATGGCTGGGAAAGCAGCCGGGATTAATCAGCTTGGAGACAATGGGCCAGTCCTTGTTAATAAGTACCAGGAGGGCAGGCTCAGCAGCCAAGCTGGGGAGAGCCTGTTATCCTGAATTCCATGGCCCAGACCCATGCGGAGAGGGCCTGAGCCTGCCAGAGGGGCTATCTTTCACACCCTAAAAAGGGGGCTTAGATTTTGCCTGCAAGGAACTCTTCAGGAAGTATGGGCTGGATGAATGCAAGGAAGTACGGGCTGGATGAATGGACTGTAAGGTGGATAGAAAACTGGCTGGAGCATTGGGCTCAGAGCATAATAATCAATGGCTTGATGTCTAGTTGGCAGCCAGTATCAAGTGGAGTGCCCCAGGGATTTGTCCTGGGGCTGGTTTTGTTCAATGTCTTCATCAATGACCTGGAAGATGGCATAGAGTGCACACCCAGCAAGTCTGCAGATGAAAACCAAGCTGGGGGAGTAGTAGATCTGCTGGAGGGTAGGCCTAGGATTCAGAGTGACCTAGACAAATTGGAGGACTGGGCCAAAAGGAATCTCATGAGGTTCAACAAGGGCAAGTGCAAAGTCCTGCACTTAGAACAGAACAACCCCGTGCACCAGTACAGGCTGGGGGCTGACTTGCTGGGCAGGAGATCTGCAGAAAAGGACCTTGGGGTTACAGTGGACAATAAGCTGAATATGAGTCAACAGTGTGCCCTTGTTGCCAAGAAGGCTAACAGCATGCTGGGCTGCATTGGTAGGTGTGTTGCCAGCAGGTCAAGGGAAATGATTATTCCCCTCTATTCAGCACTGGTGAGGCCACATCTGGTGTACTGTGTTCAGTTTTGGGTCCCCCACTACAGAAAGGATGTGGACAAATTGGAGAGAGTCCAGCAGAGGGCAACAAAAATGGTGAAGGGGCTGGGGCATATGAATTATGAGAAGAGGCTGAGGGAACTGGGCTTATTTAGTCTGGAGAAGAGAGACTGAGAGAGGGTTAATAGCAGTTTTCAACTACCTGATGGGTGGTTCAAAAGAGGATGGAGTTAGACCAGGGGCAGGCAAAATGCAGCCCATGGGCCAGATGTGACCCGCCAGGCCATTCTATCTGGCCCATGGGGCCCCTAAAAAATTTAGAAAATTAATATTTATCTGCCCCTGGCTGCCTGTCACATGGCCCTCGATGGCTTGCCAAAACTCAGTAAGCTGCGCTCCACCCAAAATAATTGCCCTCCTCTGAGCTAGACTGTTCTCAGTGCTGGCAGATGACAGAACAAGGAGCAACAGTCTCAAGTTGCAGCAAGAGAAATATTTTCTCACAAGGAGGGTAGTAAAGCAATGGAACAGTTTACCAGACAGGTGGTAGAATCTCCATCCTTGGAGGTTTTTAAGAAAAAGCCAACCTATTAAATAGGTACTTTGCGTCAGTCTTTCATCAGTCCCATGGGACGCCCATGCCTGCTACAGGGCCGGGAAGTCCGGGTGAGGGTGATCCCCTGCCCTCCCTTAATGCTGACTTTCTGAAAGAACATCTTGAGAAGCTGGATACCTTCAAGTCAGCTGGCCCTGACAATCTTCACCCCAGGGTACTCAAGGAGCTGG
>NW_005842129.1:154720-155815 GCF_000455745.1 Alligator sinensis | reverse complement strand
TGCTTCCAGTTTTGGGCTCCACAATTCAAAAAGGATGTGGAGAAGCTTGAGAGAGTCCAGAGAAGAGCCACGCGCATGATCAGAGGTCAGGGAAGCAGACCCTACGATGACAGGCTGAGAGCCCTGGGGCTCTTTAGCCTGGAAAAGCGCAGGCTCAGGGGTGATCTGATGGCCACCTACAAGTTTATCAGGGGTGACCACCAGCATCTGGGGGAACGTTTGTTCACCAGAGCGCCCCAAGGGATGACGAGGTCGAATGGTCACAAACTACTTCAAGATCGTTTCAGGCTGGACATAAGGAAGAATTTCTTTACTGTCCGAACCCCCAAGGTCTGGAACAGCCTGCCACCAGAGGTGGTTCAAGCGCCTTCATTGAACACCTTCAAGATGAAACTGGATGCTTATCTTGCTGGGATCCTATGACCCCAGCTGACTTCCTGCCCTTTGGGCAGGGGGCTGGACTCGATGATCTTCCGAGGTCCCTTCCAGCCCTGATGTCTATGAAATCTATGAAATCTATGAAAGATCAGGCTAGACAAAGCTTTGACTGGGGTGATCTAGTTGGGGACAGTCCTGCTTTGAGCAAGGGGTGGACAAGATGACCTCCTGAGCTCCCTTCCAACCCTACGATTTCTATGATTCAGGGCATTCCATGTTTGGCCAGAGGAGGGAAGCATTGGCACACAGGCCAAGCCAAGGACTAGCTGGGATCTGGCAGGACTTACCACAATGCCTTGGTGTGTGCCATGTCATCTGCTGGCTGACTCACAAAGAGGATAGCATCTGACTAAGTAGGGTTGCCAGTTAGTTTCTAAGGTGTCACCTGACTCTTCCTTCCACAAAGAGGGTAAGGGACCTGTTACTGCTGCCAGTGGAAGGATATCTCCTTTAGGCTGGTTGCGAGAAGCCTGGGGTGTTTACATTGGAGATGCGTAGGGGGTGCATGTGCACCCCCTGAGTGTGGCAGTGCACCCCCTGTGAAAAAGTGCTGTCGACACTGTTGGCAGCACCTGCGGGTGGTCACCTCTTGCCACCTCCCCCGCCAGCAGTGTCTGTGGGCGGTCGGCGATTGCTACTGGCCACCGGCTCCCACTC
>NW_005842129.1:151242-154690 GCF_000455745.1 Alligator sinensis | reverse complement strand
CCCCCCCCCCCCCCCCCCCCACGGCCCGCCAGCTGCCTGTGGCAGCTCCCCACTTGCCTCTGCCACGCTCCCATTGCCAACAGCATCGACACCGCCTGTGGGAACTCACTGAACCCACCAGCCTCCGGGGGCACATAGCGTTCATGGGTTTTGACTCCAAACCACCTACTGCTAGTCTCAGCTTGATGGTGAAGTGTGTCTGTGTGACCCAGTATATGCATTCTGGATGGGTTTGCACAGCAAGTAATGCAGCCTTCAGTCAAGTACAATGTCCAGACACTGAAGTAGGGCCTGGGCAATATTCAGAAGGGATGGGCACTGGTAGTAGGGAACACTGGACAGGACTTGCCCATCCCTAATCAAACTGCTTCTTAAATCTCAGCAGGCTCCCTGGGCAGGTAGTCTCTGCTGAGAATGGCCCAGAGGTGAGAGACACCAGGCAAGCAGGAGGCATGGTCATGACAGCCTTGCATAGCAAGGCAAGGAACTTGGCCCACAGCGGCAGGAGGTGTCTGAATGGAGCCTGACTGCCCTGGAACACCTGAGTCTCATGAATTTTGCAGGTAGGGGCAGTGGCTACAGTCATACAGTTGTCAGCTAGCCAGGCATTATCTTGCAACTGAGAAGAGTGTGCTGGCATTGCCAGCCTGGAGTAGTGGCTGGAATTCCCTGCCCTGCCCAGAAGTCAGGAGCTTTCCCTGTGTCCTCCCTGGTTCAGGCCAGAGCAGCCAAGCAAACTGAGGGCTTTCAGAGGCTGAGGGTCTCCTGAGGAACCTTTCTGGACCACAGGGACTTGGGATGGAGCCAGGATCACTGGAGGTCTGATAGGTAGGACAAAGTCAACAAGATGCTTAAGGACATGTTAAACAATTGGAGAAAGCAGGGCTGGAAGGGACCCCCAGGTGCTCATCCCAGAAGCGTAGCAGGTTAGCTCCATGCCCTGGGCAGCCATAGTGTCTACCCGACTCTGCAGCACCCAGATGTAACTTGGTCTCCTCAGTTCTTTGCTTTCCATCAAGCCCAGGAAGCTTCGCCTTTGTTTCATCCTGACTGCCTGATATGGTTGGGATGGTACTCTTCCTTTGATGCTCTAGGGAGCCCTCCAGGGAGGATTCAGAGGTATTTGGTGTCCAGTGTCCATGACAGAGACATTGCAATAGGTGGGTGAGGCAGGAAGCCCAGCCCAGCTCCCCCCACCCAGCTAGCACCAGAGCCTGACAAGTGAGCCAGCTCCAAGAGGCCCTCCTGAACCCTGATGCCCCAGGGTGAACCTCATTAGTGCTAATAGGCTCTCTGTATGGAAATGTGTGGGAGTGATGCCCCTGTGAGTAGTATGTTGGTGCTTGACCAGTGGTAGCCTGTGTGCAGATGTTCCTGGAAGCCACCGTGTGTGGGACAGGCTGCCAGTGGAAACTCCAATTATTCTCCTGCTGAGCTGCCTACTCAGTGGCCCTAACATGCTCACAGTGCTCCCTGTGCCCTCACCCTGCCCTCTCCCTCCCCTCCCCATGATACCTCCCTGGGCTTTGTTCTTGCCTTGTTGCCTGTTGACAGAGATTTGCTCCCCTTGGCTGCTTTCAGCCCCTAGCAAGATGTTTGCTGCTTCTGCTCTTTGAAACCCATTCAGCAGTGAAGAGAGGAGAGACGGGGGAAAGGAAGCAAGGAGCAGTGTTTAGCCTTCCAGTGTTTTGGGCAAATGCTGCTTACAAAGGAGAATTAGGGAGGGATGCAGGCTTGCATCAGGGCTCTGTCCTGCATGGTTGCCTAGCTTGGGGATGGTTCCCCTGGGCTCCCAGACCAGTTTTCCCTGATCCCATTAGCTATTCTGCAAACTTCCAAGGCCTGTCCTGCAGAGGAGAGAGAGGTCTGCAGGGCAGAGAGGATGGCATAGCAGCCTGTTCTGTCCAGAACAGCTGCTTTTCCTGTTTGCTGCAGCTGGGAATTACTAGTGCAGCTCAAAAGCAGGTAAGAAAAGAGTTAATAGGGCTTTCTCCATTAGAAGTTTGATCTCAGTTTGGTTCTGTACTTTCAGACAGAGATATGTTTGACGCTCCAGGTGGCTCATCATCAAACGGCTTGACACTGAGTCCTGCCAAGGTGGCAGGCTGCAGCAGCAGAGCTGGTCAAGAACATCAGCCATGCCCACTGCAGAAACGACCAGAAATGAAGGGCACCAGAGATTTATTTTAAATCAGAAAACAACAGCTATTGCCAGGTAGGACAAGTTGCTTCCCCAGTGCAGAACCGCCATCCTCCATGTCTCTCAGTGGTAATGTGACCACCCATCCCTAATTGGGATGGACAGTCCCAGAATGGGAACATCAGGTCCCAGTCCCGGGTTGCATGATGCTGGAACAGCATTTATCCCTGATTTGCAGTGTTGTGCAGGGATCCAGGTTTTCCATTCATGGTGGAAAATGGAGGGTTTCCCCCTGCAGGCTGGCAGCATTCCAGCCTGCAAGGGGCTGCTTGGGGCTTGGGTGGAGAGGGACACAAGGGGTGCCACGTGCAAGTATATGTATATTCACATATGCATGTGGCTGGGAATACATTCAGGTAGTGTGGAGAGCAGCTCCCTGCAGGTAAGTCTATGGGGAGGAGCAGATTGAGTCCCTGTGGTGGGGGAGGGAGTGGGGCTGGGGGCGCTGCCCAGTCAGGGTGGTGCATGGGGTCTGGGGTCAGGGTGTGGAATGGGACAGAGCCATAGGCAGCTTGTCTTGGGGGGGAATAACTCCCCACTGCTGCATGCAGCTGCCATAGTGAGGCACCCCCTGCCTGCCTGACAGTGGTGGGGGTGGTGAGAGCAGTGTGGAGTTGTACCCACTACAGCTGCTGGGAGAAGAGGGGGCACACAGCCAGCATGGGGCTTCCAGGGGAAAGGCAGCAGGGCAAGGAGCCCCGAGCCTGCAGTGGGCAGCCTGCATCCATACTTGCTCCGCTCAGCTCTGCTCCAGCCGAGCTGCCAGAAGGTGGGGAAGGGGGGAGGTAGCAGGCACGTGTCCTGCCTTTTCATTTTGAAAAGGTGTTCACCCTACTCACTGAAGGATTACCGTATTTCCAGTTCCAAAAAAGATGACACATGTCACAGGGACACCTGCAGCCCCCCTGCTCCCCCCAGCCCTTCTGGAGGGGGCCTCTAGCTGTCCCTGTCCCAACTGGGCCAGAACGTGGTGGCTGCGGAGATAGCTCTGGCTCATGTGGGTGGTGGCGGAGTGAGTCCAGCCCTGGCATAGGCTTGAGGGAGGAGGAGGGTAAACCTATAGCACCTGGTACCCTTGGCTGGGGCTTCTGTGCTGCACCAGGCAGCCTGGCCTTGTTCCCACCCTGGACAGCGTCTCCCAGGTGTCCCACCCCTGCAAGCACAGGCATTGGCCCCCGGTGCAACTAGCCCAGCTTGCAGCTCCCCACTGCCCCCGAAGGGTCCCCCCCGCCACTTCCCCTGCTGGAG
>NW_005842129.1:138753-151211 GCF_000455745.1 Alligator sinensis | reverse complement strand
CCCCGCCCCCTGGGCCCTGCCGCAGCCCTCGTGCCTAGGGGCCATTCCCCAGCACCGGCAGGCTCCCCCCCCCCTCACACACCCATCCCCTCCACACACCCCCACCCAAACAGTCCCCAGGTCCTGGTCTCCAACCCTGCTCCCATAGACTTACCTGCATTCAGTTTCCAGGGCTGCTCCCACCACCCTGCAAGGCTGCATGCCAGTCACGTGTGTGTGCACTCACAGACGTACATGGTGCTTGCTGCCTCCAATAGCCCTCCCCCACTCCCACCAGCGGAGCAGAGCAAAATCCCAGACATTTGTTCAGATTTCAAAAACCATCCAGACAGAGATCGGAGGGCCCAAAAGGAGAATGCACCTGGGAAAACTCGGATTTATGGTAACCCTAACTCACTGGGCCCAGCCTGCACTGCCTCACAGACCTACAGCTCTAGCTAGAGGGGGTGCGGGCTCCACCAGCCACTTCTTTGCCACTAGTGTCCATCCCTGTTTCACACCCTATGTCTGTGCTGGTGGGGCATTCTTGTCATCTCTGGGCTCATCCAGCACCAACCAACATCCAGAGATGAGGAACTCCATTTCCTCCTCTCACATCTGATGCAGTAGGTGAAATGAGTGTGGCAAATGTGGGGGCAGGAAGAGCTGTTTTCTTCCCCTCTAGCAAGAGAAATCCTCTAGTGTCTAAGTGGAAGCAGTTGGGTACAGAGGAGAGCAGAATTGGCCCCTGGGTGTGGGGAAGGATGGACAGAGCAGCAGCACTGGGCTGGGTGAACAGCACTGGAGATTAATGCTGCTTAGGCAGCAGATCCTGACTGGTCACAAACTTCACAGCCTGCTGGGGCTGGGAACAGAGCTCTCCACTGCCCCCTGTACAGGTGTGTATGGTCTGTAAATAGCATTGTGCTGTGAGATATTGTTTCCTTGAGCAACTGCCAGGAATCAAAGGCTGACACTGAGAGGCACTGAGCCTCTCTCAATAGGCAGGGTCTTTCAGCAGGGGGAAGGAGTGGGGGGAATGGGCAGCATTCTCCATTCAGGAGCCAGGGTCTGTCTGGTCCAGGGGTGGGCAAAATACAGCTTGTGGGCCAGATCCAGTCCACAGTGGGTCTTTGTCCAGCCCACAGCAGGTACCTCAGTCCCACCTGGCCCAGGCACAGTCCAGCCATGATGCGTCCTGCTGCCCCCTGGGCATACAGTGGGACTGAGGCAGCTCCATGGTGGGACTACCTTTCTAGGCAGCGTGGGCAGCAATGGCTCCTTCCAGTTGCTGCCACTAGACTCAGCCCTGCAGTACTGGCGGGAACCTGCTTTGCACAGCCCTGACCCTGTGCACTGTGTCTCTGCTCTGGGCTCGCTCACCCAGGCTTGGCAACACCAGCACCAGCGCCAGCACCAGCGGCAGCGCGGGACAAATGCAGGAGCATTTTGTTCTGCCACCTATACCCTTCAGCAGTGACAGAGGCTGCTGACCTAGCCTCTGCAATCACAATGCCCGCTGGTCTCCCAGCCCTGCTTTTCTGTTTTCCTGCATCTCTCTGGCTGGTCTCCTGGCCAGGTCTCCTGGCCCAGAGCTGAGGTGACATATGCACTGCATCCTGAAACTAACTTTCCATCCTTGGGCACCTGACAAAATTCAAGAGCCAAATGCACCCTACCAGCACGTTGCCTGGAGATCAAACCTCAGCTGGCGGGGTAAACACACTCCTTAACTTTCAACAGCCAAAGTAAGAGGTCTGCTGGTCACAACCAGTGGTTCTCAGAGCAGAGGGGCAAGGAGAGAGGCAGGTAAAGGCAGGCTGAGGTACCCCCCGCCTGGGCCCTCTGCAAACCTGCAAGAAGCAAACGGGTTTGTGCCACTGGGTGCCCTCTGTAGGCTTAACAGAGTGGGGACCTTCTGTGGGCACCTTGCAATCCAGGGCTGCCCGAGAACTCTGTGTGAACTGAGGCACCGTAGAGGAGGAAGCCCCCTGCCAGCATCTGTGAAGGAGCACAAGGAGAATTGCCAGAGCTCAGGCCTCATTTACATTTCATTTGTATATTATCTATGAGCTTTCTGCCTATGCGCTGGTTTGGGAAGATATTAAAACACTGTCAGGTTCTGGAATTGGGGGTGGAAAGAACCCTTTAGTCATGCCTTGAGATGAGCAAATAAATCAGGTGTGTCCAGAGGGCCTGGAGTAAACTTGCTGCAGTCTGCATGGTGGCATGAAGCTGTCCTGGATAAAATTAGGCAAGAAATTTCAGTGAGAAGGGCTTGTTAGCTGAGGGATGAGGGGTGCTGTCTGTTGTGTACTGCAGACCAGCCCTGGAGGAAAAACAGTTCTATTTGTGGGTGTTTACATTTGGCTGTGAGGTGTCACATGTGGTTTTCTATACTATTGATTTCTCTCTGAAGCTGTAGAAGTTGCTTTGAGATGGTGTAAACAGCTGAGCTGCAGCAGAATAGTGGCAGCGAGGGCCAGGAGTTACAGAAAGACTGATGGAGGGGTATGTCTGAAGGTGAAACAAGGAAAGGAGGAGACAGGTGATACCTGAATCTGGAGGATGAGAGGATAGAGACTAAGTGGGGGTGGTAAAAGCCTGGCTGGAGAACTGGATGTCCCCTCTAAGGGATTCCCCACCTGTCTGGTGTGTGTGAGTGGTGCTGGGAGATCAGAGCAGAGCCTGTTTGTGTGCTACCATCAGCATGTGTGGCTGGGGTTTACCTGACCTGCTGATCTCCAGCAGCTGATCTCCAGCAGCTCTGGCCTGCAGCCCAGGCCCCTGGATTTGGGGTCAAGCAAACACAACATCTGTTTTCTCAGGTGAGGTGGGGACCGGCTGCCAGAATCCCTACACAAGATTCAAAGCATCAGAAGGTGACGGGAAACAGTCAGATAGGTCTGGGAGAGCTTCCCTGCCCTTCTGGCTTTTCCATACAGTGCATCTGGACACTGCTGCCCTGTGCTGGGTGGAACTGGAGCAGCCCAGTTGTGTGTCATGGGGCCTATGCTGCAAGGGGGACTCCCTTGTAGATCTGTGGAGGAGCTCAGTGTGTGGCCAGGGCAGTGAAATTTGGAAGGTTCCCAGGTGGCTGTGGATTTGTTACAGTATTAATGACATTTATTGTTCTGACTTCACCCCCTCAGTGCCTCTGGATCTCCTTGGGAAAGTACAGGGTGTATCCATGGTGTTCCAGCCCTGTGGCTGTGTTCAATCTTTTTTATCTCTCATCCTTGGAAATTCCCTCTGCAGTAGATACTCTGCTGGGAACTGGGCTTGATGCAGCGTGCAGACTAGCTATGAGAGAAGGCCGTTGGCAGTCTCTGCACAGGTTGGGTTATCCAGAGAGGCAGGACTGGCACATGAGACAGAAGTGACATGAGTTAGCTCCCTGAGAGTTACCATGGCATGCTGAGGACAATCTGCAGAGGTCCCACTTCAGGGCTGGGATCAGATGCCTGTGGGTTGGTTGGCATTGAGGACAGGATCCTGCCTGTTCACAGGCCCATCTGGTGATCCTCATGGAAGCTGCTCCTATGGCCACTGAGATTCAGCACCTGTGGTTTATCCCTAAGTGGGTGGGGCTCCCAGGACCCAAGATGTATTCTCACCACCCCATTGGCTGCGAAGGATGTGAGTGCAGTCTTGGTTGAGATAAC
Source organism: Alligator sinensis (assembly GCF_000455745.1). Classification (NCBI taxonomy): domain Eukaryota; kingdom Metazoa; phylum Chordata; order Crocodylia; family Alligatoridae; genus Alligator; species Alligator sinensis. The sequence continues at coordinate 147,567 of NW_005842129.1, read as the reverse complement.
ACCCAGCCCTACCTCGGCAGCTGTGCTGACGCAGGGCAGCCTGTTTGGTTCCCTGTGTTCACAGCCTGTCAGCTGGGTACAAGGTTCGGCTCTTTGCTGTCCAATTTGGCTTTGTGCCTCCTACAGTTTACACAGCCCTAGCAATAATTAATACTGCCTTTTAATTGTGGTTTAATTGTCTGGTATGAGTCCCACAGGCAGGGAGGGCTGAATGCTTCAGACATCGTGCCCACAGGGTTATTTAATGACTGCTATAGAGCAGGGAGGTGGCTGCAGGAGCCCTTAGGAATGCTCTGGATTGGAAGCTGTGCTTCTCATAGTCGGATGTGGGGTTGTGACATCCATGCACAGTGTATTTTCATCTGCAGCTGATACAGCCATGCTTGGACCTCTGGTGTGAAAAGGACACCCTGCTGTTCCCTGCCTCAGCCCACACATACAGGCAGGAAGCACTTTCCCTGCCTTGGGGAATGAGCAGCTCAGAGAAGGCACTCACAGCTGCTGACACTAGGGGCTTGCCTATTGCCCCTCCTGCCTACTAATACCTATGGGGCAGTGCTCTCCATCTATTTGTTGATGCTTCATTTTGGGAGGTGGGGTGGTGGTAAGGGCTCCCCAGTGCACACAACCCTGCCTGGTGGGTGGACTCAGCGATGCTCCTAGCACAGGGGCTCCATGACTGGGGGATGGGTCTGGCACTGAATGGCCTTGCTGGGGGCTCTGGATGAGTCAACATTGGGAGTCAGCTGGACCCATGTTCAATACAGACCCAGCACTGTCAGTCCTGTTTGTCCCAATGGCATTGACGCCAATGGGAAGATTCCATTTATTCAGCAGCAGGAACATCAGGACAACCAGGACTAAAAAAATAGCTGGGCCCCACATCTCCCTGGGCTCCCTCATCTCTGGGCTTGACCATGGCTAGTGGCCATTGACTAATGTCCCCCTTGCAGTGCCTAGGGTGCCATCATAGAGAACATTCTGGTTTTCTGCTACTCTGTCCTCTATTGATATGAAACCCTAAAAATAGAGAGCATAAAGGTGTTGGGTTTCATATCAATAGAGGACAGAGGGCAGCCAGACTGTCCTGTGTGATGGCCACCCTAGCAGTGCCAGATGCTCTGTGAGGATGCCTGGTTCTGTCACCTATCCTGGAGCAGGAGACAAGCTCACCCAGGCAGAAGGGGGTGGAACCATTGAGGCAAATATCCCATGCCCACAGGGACTTGCCTCACACCCTGCCATAGGTCTCTGTCTGAAGCCCCATGGTGAGTGCTTTGGAAAGCCATGATCCTGTCTCCATCTCACTGTAAACAGATGGTGCTAGTGCCTGTTGTTGCCTGTGTCTGGCTGGGGCTGGGGCACAGCCCAAACAGGACACACTGTGCCACTGAGTCAGAGGAAGCAGTGTTGCCCCACTAGGGTCATGGGTTTGTCTGCCATCAACCCAAAATGCCTCTCAGAGCCTTTGCTACCCGAGGAGGCATGGAGCTCATTTGTTCCAACTCTTTTGATCCACCCACAGGAAGACACAGCCTCTCCCACCACATGGGCTCCAGATCTAATGCCCTCTGGATGCCCTTGAATGGAGCTGGGATAACCTGACTGCCTTCCATCCCTGCATGTGAGTGCATTATGCTGTCCCTCAGATGGCTCTGGAGCCAATTCAAGGCAATGGATTGAATCCTTGGAGCCCTGTGCTTGGGTCTCACCCACTCCAGACCCCAGAGGAGATTTGTGGGGGGCCTTGGGCTAGCAGAGCATCTCCTGGAGATTGCTGAGCAGATGTCTAGGGAGCCTGGAGGACAGAGGGCTCCATGGCCAGGCAAGGCTGTTGGGCTTCACAGAGGGGTCTGACTGTTCTCTTGGGCACAGCATTAACATGGGACTCAGTAGAGCTGACTTCAATCTAGTGTTGCCACTGTTTCACGAGGTAACTGTGGGCCAGGCTGTGACATGGGGATTGTCAGCCTTATGTCTATGATAGCAAGCTTTTTGAGGCAGGGGCAGTCTCTGCTCTGCACAGCCACTAGCACCATGGAGCTTATCTTATCAGGTGGTGCTATGGGAATAACTAAAGCCCTCTGCGCCATCTATATTGCATACATTCAAGGCTTATTATTAAAACAGCTCAGAATTCCCCGGGCTCAGTCAAGGAGTTTATTGGTACAAGGCAAAACCAGCACTTAAATAAGGCAGATCCGTGTCTTTGAAGAGTGGAATCCCAGCAGTTTCCTTCCCACCCCCCCCTCCCCAGTGAATCCTCAAAAGGATCTTTTTGTCTGTTTTGCACAGCAGACTAGAAGTGCCTGGCCTTTTCCTAAACTGGCTGAACAGGTTTTGCCCAAGCCTTTATTTTATTTTAATCCCTGCATCCCCAACTCAGCAAATAAGCAGCTTCCTTATGCTAATTAGTCCCTGGTACAAAGCCCCTGTTTTGAATATCAGTAGAGTCATCTTGTCTGAAGTCTGAAGCAGGCTGCAATCTCCAGCTGAACATGAGCAGAGTGGGTCGTGGGGGCAACTCAGTTCCAGGGTAAGGGAAGCTTTAATACCCATAGCACTACATGTATGTATGCATATGGATGTGTGTTTATGTGCATGTGAAATGCATACATGCACACATACAAATACATATGTATATGAAAGATACCTAATATAGATCTGAATATTAACATAAAATATCACTAATTAAGATAAGATAATTAAGGGATTCATGGCTCTGGCACTGGGCACTAGACAGCTACAACTGTGAAATCATAGAGGAATAACATGGCAATCCCATGTGTTGGGGTAGCCCCAGCTCATGGGATCCTTGAATCCCCACCACAGCCCTGGCTTGGTGACAGCTTGCTATTGAGAATAGCTGGGCCATGCACAGTAATGCATTCAGTGTGTAGCAGCACAGCGGTACACAGGGGCAGGAGGCAGCTCTGATTGCCTGGAGTTCCTATTTATACAGAAGGATCAAAAAAGGGCTTGGAAAGCAGCCCAGGTACTGCAGTTCTGCAGCTCCCTGGCCTCTTATCTCCAGAGACCCAGCTTCAGACGTGCCTCTTGGCCGGTTTTATTCCACACAAATTAACTTGACTGTGCTGAAGGATCTGCCGGCTAGAATAGCAGGGGGAAGGGAGGCTGTGAGTTGGGAGGGAGGGAAAACTCAGGACAGTGATGGCAGGGGGCTGTGGGCTGGGAGTGAGAGCCACTGGTAGAGCTGTATGTAGAGGAGAGCCTGGGGCTGGGTTAGCAGGGCATGCGGGTTAGGATTGAGGGGGTGGTTGACCTTCACTGCCCAATGTCCTATATAAAACCCTTGGCCCTGGCCTGGGGATGAGGTCAGCCTCTGTTCTTTCCCAGGAAATCAGTTGCAAAGAGGTAGGCCAGTGATTTTCAACAAAGGCATCACAGCGTTCCAGGTGGTTTGAGATCCTTGTAAGGGTTCTGTGGGGAGCCACATAATGTTAGCATGGTTAGGCATGCATATATGATTCACAAGATAAAACTAGCAATTTCAGTAGGAATCCAGAGTGAAACCTAGAAGCTAGAATTCTCCAAGAGGGACCGTGAGTCTACTAAGGAGGAGTGCTATTAGTCTAAAATGGTTGAGAACCACTGGGGTGGGCAGACCATCAGAAACAAGCCCCAGGAGGAGCTCCTGACTAGGACCCTGCCCTCTGTGCCTGCTGCAGGACAGGGGGGGAGTGGGGGAGCAGTCCTAGGGGTCCAAGTTCACAAAGTCTGGACAGTGTCAATCCAGTCAGCAGGCTTAGGGACAGCCAACATCAGGGGCCACGTGCAGGCAACTCCCAGGATATGCCTCTCCCCAGGGCTCCTTGCCTCTGAACTCATTGTGCCCACTCAGGCAGACAAGGTTCTGCCTATGTCTTTAGACCAACATGACTACAACCTATACCCCTGTGCCCACTCAGGAAACATGCAGGCATAAGCCTGTCCCTGAAGCCCTGCCAAGGACCCAGGAGTCCAGGTCCAGTTTCCCTGGGCTGGTGCTCCCCCAGTTCAACCCCAGGGAGCTCCTGCAGGTAGCTTTGTCTTGCTGTGGGGAGGTTTCTGCCTCAGTGGTGCTGGGTGCTGAGCTCTGGTTCTCAGGCCATCCACATTATCCTGCTTCTCTTGCCTACAGCTCAGCAGAGCAGGCAGGAGGAAAGCTGCCTGTGCTGGAGCCTGCACAGGGGAGGGGAGCAGGGGTGGAGGGCACCTCCCTGCTCTCTGGGCCCCTCATTACCTCGTGGCTCCCAGCAAGCCCTGCTGGCATGGCACCACTCTCCCCTAATGAGCTTCCTGCTCTCCTGTAACCTCAGGCTGTTGGGTAGGTGTCAGGCCGCCCCCCTGAAGCCTGCAGGCACTATGCGAGCTCTGCTTGTCATGCCCAGCACAGCCCCTGCTCTTCCACAGGCTGCAGGCTCAAAGTCTGCTTGTTGAGCAGTAGGCACAGACCAGTGTCCATGCACTCATCCAGGCACCAGGCTCACCTCCACATCTGAGGGTACCCCTCTGCCCCAGGGCACTGCCCCTCTGTGCTGAGCCCAATGTCCTGAAAACCCATTCTGGAAAGGGGGCTGGCCTGGGGCTCTGGTAGCCTGCACACTGCACTGTACTATAGACTTGACCTCAGAACCACTGGAACCAGGGGGTCTCAGCTGCAGCCAGAGGACACTGCGTAGGGGGACTTTCAGCATGTGGTGGGATATTTAGTGAGAGCTTCAGTGTTTATGAGCAAGAGATTATAGAACTCCCAGTGCTGGTCTGTGCTCTTGCCTTGGACCAGGGGCAAGTGCCACACTGTGTAGCCAGGACATCCTACCCAGCTTTGACTCAGGTGCCAAAATTCAGTCTGGAGTGGATGAAGGGAAGGGTTGGCGGTGGTTGAGTCCCCATCCAAGGGGCTGGGACATAGTTCCTGATGACATGGGAATAGTCAGCGCAGCTCTAATTCCACTTACCCTGTAAACTGGCATTCACCAGGGCAGAGAAGAAAGACCCAATTTCCCCTTCTCGTCAACACAGGTGTAAATCAGGAGTTGCCCCCTCAGGGTTCATTGCTGTCTCCACAACAATCAGATAAAGGCTGCATTGCCAGCAACCACTGCTCCAGCCCTGAGGGAGGATGGGCCAAAACTATCCCTAGTCTAACTGGATCAGGGCTTACTGCAGGGGTGGGCCTGGCCCAGCTGCACATGCACAGCCAATTCTTCAGTCTACTCCAGCCTTTCTGAGTACATGAGTTGCTGGAAGATGAATGGCAGGTTCAGAATGTGGTTTTAATTGGCAGCGAACCTGAGGGCTGCTTTAGTCTTCTCCTGAGGCCTGGAACATCCTGCTTAGCTTCAAGCAAAAGCAAAACTGCCCAAAATGAAGCAGATCCAGGATGTGGTTGTACAATGGGATCCTACCTTGGGAGTGTTACAAGGGCTACTGGCCACAAACAAGCCATGCACAAGTTTGCATGCAAACATACCTCCTGCTTTTGTGAAGCAGGCTTACACAGTGCCAGGGCATCATCCTCCAGGTCAGCAAACAGCACTTCTGGGCTGGGAGAATGTATTTTTGCTGCCCAGGGCTCTGAGCAAGTATATCCTCCTGTTGCAGGGGCAGCCATGTGCCACCCAAGGGAGAACAATCCTGCAGCAGAAAGAAAGCTGGGATATATCCGGCTCTGTGCTGCCTGCCACAGGCATAGGGAGAAAGGTGAGCTGAAGAAATGGAAGAAAGACCCTGCTGGAAAGTAACCAAGGGACCTCCTCTCTCTCCAGTGGGTCCCTGGCTATGTAAGTCTAGGCTGATCAGCAGTGTAGACCAGTGGACAGAGCACCGGACCCTGCAGGCCTGTGCTCTATTCTCAGTTCTGCCACTGGCTTGCAGAGTCACCTTTGTCAAGTCACTAATCCTGGCTATGCATTTCTTTTCCCATCTGTAAAATGAGGATAAGGATATTAGCTTTCTCTGAGCAGTTCTGGGCAGGGTAAGAGCTAGGTGGTATGTTGTTACTTCTTGTGTTTCAGCCTGTGTTTGTAAACCCTCTTCATTCAAAGCCTTTTTGTACTATTGCAATGCAAATACTAATCCCAGTGCCACATATGGCACTATAGCATTGTGAGAGGATTACTAATCTCTTTCATAGTCTCTTCTCTCTGTGGGGAGCTGTGCAGTGGCTTGGTGATTTAGTGGAAGTGCCTCTGTGTTTTGTGGGTCAGTGGGCACAGAGTCAACTCCAGGCTAAACTTAATGGACATGAGATAAATTTATAAAATACTGAAAGGTCAAGAGAAGAAAGCTTGGGGTCTCCTGTTCTCTCTGCCTTCTCAGGCCAGACTAAGATGCAAATCAATGATGTTGAAAGGAGGGAAGTTCAAAGCTGCTGAAAGTAAAGAGGTGTAATTAGACTGTGGAACTCATTGCCACTATGAGTCATTGAACTTGGCCATATTTTTAGGAAGGGGTTGGATGCTTATATGGATAATAGAGAGTATCCACCATTATGGCAACTATGGGAAAAATATTAAACCTGTTGCTTCAAGGTTTTAGCTGATCTCTATCAGATAGATCACAATGGAACTACTATGGGGGCAGGCTATTCCACACCTGCTGTCCTAGAGTTCCTCCACATCCTTCTGCTGTGGTGCTGACCAGTCCTGGGACCTCAGTTCTGCTTCTGTCTGGGAATCTCCGTGTCTTCAAGTGAATCCTGTGTCATTCTGGTGCAGCTCTTATACCAATTTTACATCTATGAGACTCCCCCCCCACAATGGAGACATTTCTGATTGGCCCAAGGATAACAGGAGGAAAATCAGCTCTGTGATCTAAGTTCAAAAAGAGGAGACTGAACTAGGGCCACTATATCTCTGTGGGATTTGAGCCCCTGTGAAGGACTGCCCCCCCAGCCACACCCTCTGCTTCATACATTTGAAGGCAGTGGCTTATGCTTCCACTGCTACCAAATAGTGACATTCCATAAGAGAGCAGCTGTGTCTCCAGAGCTGAAATGCTTGTTTGCCCCTGGAGTAGATCATGAAGGAACCAGCCTGTCTCACTGGTCGCCTGCCTAACTTCTGGCATGGTAGTGTTGAAGTGATGTTGTAGCCATGCTGGTCTAAGAAATATGCAAGAGGCAAGGATTTCTGTGGGTGATATATGGTATTGAACCAAACACAACTAGTAAAAAACACAGGATATCAAAACATGCTGCTTAAAATGCAATTGGTCCAATAAATTATGTCACATACAGAAATTCTTGCCTCTTGCTTATATCTGGCATGTGACTTGCATCACTGTTCATAACAGGGAAGAATTTAGGGCCAGATTTTCTAGTGTATTTAGTGAGGTGGGTGTTATCTTGGTCAATACCACAAACTGAACCAGGGACAACCCCAGAGGTAAAAGCAGCTTTAGTTCAGGGTAAATGGCTGGTATGTGCACCAAAGAACTCTGACTTGCATCCTGCATGGTGGCTTGGGTTGTTCAACACACTGACCAGCACCTTCTGCTATGTTCCTATTAGGCTTCTATATAGGTGGCTGGATTCTTAAAAGTCCATTCCACTGGTGGTGCACTGAATGCTGAGATCTACTGAAAACCTGAGCAGATCTTGTTCTCCTTATTAGGGGTCTAGGTCTCTAAGTGCAACTCTAAGTGCAAGTCCATCCTGCTTGAGTCCATGAAAAATCAATAATGTGTCCATTTTTTTAATGAGCGTTGACCTTAGCTTTAAGACTAAACCCCATACAGCAGCAAAAAAGAGGAGGACACACCCACTTTTCATGTTAGCCAATTTTCAGGACTTAAGCAGGGTGGAACAGGGTCATACTTTAGCACCCATCAGGCAAGAAGGCCTCCTGAGCCTAGGGGTGCACCAGGTTATTGTTGTTAAAAGACACAATAGTTTCTGCAGCTAAAAGCATGAGGGAACAATGCCATGTCCAGCCACCTTGACTCTCCAGCTGAAAGAAATAGGTATGCATTTACAGCTTGGCCACCTGGGGTGGCATTTACCACCAGTCCAGAGCAGGGCATGAATATGTATCTCTGGAATTGTGACAAGACTCCTTACCTGCCTTGCTACAGTACTTGCCAGAGGCCTAGTAGGTGAAACAGAATCTGGTCCCTGGTCTTGTCTGCAAGCAAGAACTTGACTCTGAGCCCTTTTCTAGATTGGATCTACTCTGATCTTATAATTATTCCTGGAGAAAAGCTGTAGTAACTTGTGGGACATGGTTCCCTTTCCTGCTTCATTGCTTGCATAGCCCAGGTTTTCCCCTAGGTGGAAAAATCTGGATTTTAATTGAATTGCCATGGCAAAAAATGTGTATTTAATTTGTGGGCATGAAGGGGAGGGGCTGTAAGTCTTTTAAGGAAACCCAGAACATATGGAGGATAAAAAGTTTGTAAAGCCCGAAGATCCTAGGTCTACACTAATTCATTCCATCCATCATCATGCCCCTTGGTATGGTCTTCCATGTGTGTGCACAGCTGCTCCAGTAGGGAGCAGGGATGTGCAGAAAACGTGTGTAGGCTTATTGATGTGGCATGGGAGAGTGAAGAGGAGCTGTGACACCAGGTCACGGGAAGCTGGGTAGGGTGTCATAAGAGACAGGGAGACAAGTGCTGGTTACGGTTCTTGTCCTGTAGTCCAGCATCTTGTATGTCAAGGGAACATAAGCTGAGATCTGTGTCATGGCTAGTGATTGAGATAATACACCAACACTGCCTAGCATGTTGCAGGAGGTGCAGGTACTGCCTGCCTAGCGCCAGTTGGGGGCAACATGGTCCAGTTCTGAGATTTTAACAGGGTTTCTGCAT
>NW_005842129.1:128448-138722 GCF_000455745.1 Alligator sinensis | reverse complement strand
ATTCCTGTTTCCTTTGCTCCTGTGCACCACAGCTGCTTCCATGCCATCTTTCCTCCTGTCAGGCTCCATACCCTAACCTCCTCTGTTCCACCCTCAGGAAGAGTAAGGCTTATACCAGGGGCCCTCTGACTTCATCTATCTAGAATGTTTTGTTCAGTGCCCAAACAGGCACACTCAGGGTTAAATTGCCTTTGTCCCCAGCCAAAATCTGGGTGCACATCAGGCAGCAGGTGGTTTGGTTCAATACTTGGATGTGTAGGGGGTCTTTGGTATGAGTGAACATTGCAATGCACCTGTGGCAGCTCTTGGTCCTTTAGATGATGGAGTTCTGGGTAGAGCAGTTCTGTCATCTGAGATTATAAATCCCCAAGTGAGCCCCAGAATGGAGGGATCCTGTGGCTAGGGGATCAGAGAGCTGTCTGTGGATCTTATATATGAAGCAGCTTGCCTTGGGTGTGGTATGTGGTATGGCTACAAGCCTGTTGTTTGATCTTACTGGTCTTATTTGGAGTGAGAAGTGGGTGAATACCTCTGGGGTGCAGGAGGAGAAACTGAGACATAATGGGTGCATCTACACATGCCTATTAATGTGCAGCAATAAGCTTTGGAGCTTATTGCTCTGGAGCTTATTGCTGCCAGGCAAGTGTCTGCACATGTGCCTGGGTTCGCATCATATTGAGTTGCAGTGGAGCAGCCCCAGCTGGCAGAGGGCCCCTGGGTCAGTCTGCCAGCCCAAGTCTGCTCCCCCCAGCTCAACGTGCTGCAGAGGGACTGGCTGGGGCATGAAGGTGCTTCAGTGTGGGGCTAGCCTGTAGGCAGCCTTCTCACTGAAGCACCCATGTGTCCCAGCCAGCCCCTCCATTGTCTACACATACATACCTGCAGAGTTTTTTACTCCACAGCAGGATAATACTTGTATTTACAGAGTAAATTAGTTTGCTCCAGCTTAATAGGGGCACCAAGATGCTTACTGTACAGCTAATTAGTCTACTGAGGAGTAAGCATCTTGCCTAGATGCACCCAGTGTGTCAAGAGCCCTAACAGGCAGCCCAGATAGGTCTAATTGTCTAGTTAACCAATCCTGCCAGAAACTATAATTGGCAGCCCCACCCCAGCTGATGAACCAGCTGACCACTGTTAGAGCCTCCTGATTGGCTGGTGGGGAGAGCAGTTTCCTCATTTAAGTCCACCTGTAGTAACAGATTGAAGGCCAGCCAGCTGTGTTGTGCTCTTCTAGAAGTCTTGTCTGTAGCGTCTCTGTGGGTGCATCTACACATGCCATTAGCGCACAGCAATAAACTTTTGCACAGTTCATGCCACAGTTTATTTCTCCCGGGCACAGTGTTTACATGTGCACCCAGAACTGCAGCACATTGAGCTGGGGTGGAGCAGCCCTGGGCTGGCAGGGGGCCTAGGGGTCAGCCAGTCAGCCTGCCAGCCTGGGGCTGCTCCACACCAGTTCACTGTAATGTGGAAGGTCTGGCTGAGGCCTGAGAGTGCTACAGTGAAGGGCCTGCCTTCCAGCTAGCCCGCACTATAGTTCTCTCATGCCCTAGCCAGCCACAGTCACTATCTACATGTGAGTTTTGGAGCACATAACTACTCTGCTGTAGGATAGTACTTGTCCTGGACAGTACTATTCTATAGCCAAGTGAATGAATTTACTGCACCCTAATATGGGCACGTGTATGGTTTACTGTGGAGCTAATTAGGCAGCTCTGCAGTAAAGTAAATGTGTAGATGTACCCTGTAAGTCCTTAGGCTCAGGAGACATAGGCACATGCCAGGATTGTGGAAAGCAGGCTGGGGCCTTGAGGAAGAGCTTGTTGTTGTCTGGCAGATAATTGAGTGCATGCACATGATGTCTTAAGGGAAACAGTATGACTGTTTGGATGTGGCACCCAAGTCCCAGTCAAGAGATGTAGGATTCCCCTTCCTTAGCCGTGACTCGTTGCGGAACCTTGATGTCAGGGCACAAGTACATCAGAGCAACTACCTACAATAAGAGCTCTCCACACATGTACCCTAAGGTGGATGAAGGTCAGTGTTGCTCTGCAGGGGGAAGGGAAGATCCCCCTTTCCTATAGAAAAAAAATCTCCATGCTCTAACCTAGATAACAAAGGCATGTGCTTTCTCAGACTGTGCCACCAGTCAGCTCGTAAAGGCGTTGAGTAAGTTACTCACTACCAGGAATCCCATCAAGGGCGGCCCTCTTCTTCCAGCCTAACCCAACCTCCCATGAATGACCTTGTCTGAAAAATGGGGCCCTAGGGATCTCCCCTGAAAATAGTGATGTGATGCCTGCAGGAGTGAGATGGAATAACAACAGAGTAACCAGTTCCTTTCTGGCCAGTTTGTTCATTCTATCCAGGAGATCAGCAGCTGCGCCCATCCCTCTTGGGTTATTCTAAACAAATAACTAGGGAAATAAATGATCGGGGGTTTAAGTAGTGATGCAGATTCCTGAGTATCTAAAACATTCAGGGAACTAACTGGACTGGGAGATGGACAGCAGTGAAGAACAGGGACAGTTTAGAAGGAAACAGCTTAGCTGGAGTTGACTTCTAGAGGTGAAGGTTGTGTCCTATGTGTCCAGGCTCCTGCTGGTGGAATGCAGAGGTATTTCATTTTCATAGAATCATAGAAAATTAGGGGTGGAAGGAACCTCATGAGGTCATCAAGTCCAAACCCCTGCTCAAAGCAAGACCAGCCCCAACTAGATCATCCCACCCAAGGTTTTGTCTAGCCAGATCTTAAAAACCTCCAAGGATAGAGATTTCACAACCTCTCTGGGTAGCCTATTCCATTGCTTTACTACCCTCCTCATGAAAATGTTCTTCCTAATATCTATCCTAAGCTTCTCTTGCTACAACTTGAGACCACTGTTGTTCTGTCATCTGCCACCATTGAGAACAGTTGGGCTCCATCCTCTTTGCAATCATCCTTCAGGTGGTTGAAGGCTGCTATTGAATCCCCCCTCAGTCTTCTCTTCTCCAGATGAAATAAGACCAGTTCCCTCAGTCTCTGTTCATAAGTCATGTGCTCCAGCCCCATAATCATTTTAGTTGCCCTCTGTTGGACACTGTCCAATTTGCCTACATCGTTTCTGTACTGGAGGGCCCAAAACTAGACACAATATAGCTCATTGATCTTTTCTTAGTTTCACACAGTATAGCTTGTTGGTATCATAAATGCTTATTTCTGTGTGTGTCCCTCTAAAGAAATCCACAAGCCAGAGTAAATAAGAGTGGTGAGATTCATCTTCGACAGCATCCCGCTGGGCAGAACCTGAGCAGCTGAACTGCTGTAATCTGACGTGAATATCACTGAATCTGGACCTCAGTTCTACAGAGACCACTCAACACTGTCAGAGGCTTTTCCTGCACTGATAGACAAGACAGCTCCCCTTCCTGGTCTGGTTCTGCTAGGTATGAAGTGCCATGAACTCTCTTACCGTGGATATCTTACAGAACTGGCTGCAGGCAATGCAAGCTACTGAAGTGTGGTGTGGTGCTTTCCTTAAGGAGGGATTTATGTCTGGCTTGGATTTACCTAGTTAAGGAGTGATCATGATCATTACACAGGCAGAATCCTGTGGAACATGGTCCTTCCCGTTCAAGTTCTCTTATAGTGTGAGGAAGATCTATTGTATAAGACCCCCCAGCCCAAGGTATAGTGCTCTCCCAGGCTGTATTTTCTTGCCTGATATTTTTACTTTCTCAGCTACAATCTTTGTGCACAGAGGTCCCTTTTTTCTGCTTGCCATGTTTGGAAGTTCAAGTCTGTACAGGAAGTCTATATATGCATAAATTCTTTCTTTTAATTTTTACATGCAGTTCCCATTGAAATCTGTTGGGTTGAGTGAGTGTCTGAGATAGTCTTGAATAAAGTGACTATATGCTGGTTCTTTGGGAAAGTCCTAGTTCTTCCTGTGACATTCTGGTGTCTCATAAAGTTTCTTTGGGACTCCTGACATCTTGCTTTTTTTCCTGTAGCCATTTGGTGGTTGGAAACTGAAATATGTTTTTTCCTTGCATCTGAAAGTTACTGTTTCTGCAGCCTCACACCACTGGGAGGTTGACTGGAGCTTGTGGTCCCACACTGGGGAGTTCTGTGGTGTGGCAGCATAATGTTTATTAATATTTAAAATGATGCCATTTAAAAACTGTGAATTATGGATTAATCTAGATAATGATATTCATAAATGTCATAATTGCATAGCTGCTGGATCCCAGAGGGGTGTTCCTGGTATGTGCCTGTGGGCTGCCATTTATAAACAAGCAGATGTGCAAACAGAAGTACATAAATTCCATACCGCTGGGAAGGTAGGGTTTTTTGTTTTGTTGTTGGTTTTTTTTACATGCCTTAGTTTATTCCTTTAAATAAACCAAAATAAATAAAGGAGATACCACATCTGCCATGGATGCAATTTAGGTAGCCTCTTTAAACACCAGACACCTAGGCAATAAAGACCAGTTCTTTTATATTGTATGTAAGCAGTTGTCCTGATCATTAGCTCAGCTACTAAATATACAACTTCCTATGCATGGAGGCAGATTCCTGTTGCATTGTGAAGCCTAGCTTTTAGATATTCTGGCCCTTTTTAATATTTAAAGGTGCAACCTTGACAGTGCATTAATGTTGCTTTTTATATTCATTTTAGATGGAGATTATTTCATTGCTATTGAAATTCAGCTGTCCCTGGGGAAGAATATGCTAACCTTTTAGTGACATACCACAGCCCCCTTCCCACTAATTTCCACCAAAAAAGTCAAAGAAAGATGCATTTACCTTCCCAGTGGACACATCTACATGTGCCTTTTTTAAGCAGGCGTAGCCTAACATCGCCATTTTTAAGGCGCATTAAGGGCGTATGTCTACACGTGTGCACCCTTAATATGCCTTAAAAATGGAGATTTAATGCTATATGAGCCTAAATTTTATGCCTGCATAAAGCAGGTATCAAATTTAGTCGCAAATAACTAAGTTGCATTAGCGCATGTGTAGATTTGCTAACGCACATTAATGCAGCATGCGTCAATGGATACGCACTGCATTAATGTGCATTAGCGCGTCTACATGTGTGCTAATGCAACTTAGCTATTCACACTTAAATGTGATGTGCCTTAATGTGCATTAGTGAGTCCACATGTACACACATGCCTAAATTGCTTTAATGCACCTTAAGCAAAGGCACATTAAGATTAGGGGTGTGTAAATACACGTGTAGACACACCCAGTTAGAACTGTTTGAAAACTTTTTGATCAAACAGTTTTCTATTGAGATTTGTAAAAACTCTTCATAAAAACTGAATAATTTGTACTAAATATTTGTTGGGAAGGATCAAGATGTTCTTTTGTGGCTTCTTGTTTTTACTTTTCTGTTAAAATGTAAACATAATTGTATAAAATGTTTTATTCCATTAAATGTCAAACATCATGCACAAGTAGAAATGCATCAGTTTTACTTTGTCACAATGAAATAGTTAATAAACATTAAGAGGAAGCACATAGTCATTTCAAATCACAAGTTTTCACAGACAATGTTAATTTTTTTCTCTTACTCTTAAAAAATTTCCTATAGAGTGGAATTTACTAGTTTAGAGCAATCTTAGGTTGAATGCTGTTTTACTAATACCCTTAGATTCATAGATTCTAGGGTTGGAAGGGACCTCAGTGGGCCATCTAGTCCGACCCCCTGCCCCTGGCAGGCAAGAAAAGGGTCACCAAACCTGGGATCATATGATGCCAGCCAGATGCTTGTCCAGTCTCCTCTTGAATACCCCCAAGGATGGGGCAAGCACCACCTCCCTTGGAAGCCCATTCCAGATCCTGGCAACCCTGACCGTGAAGAACTTTTTTCTAATGTCCAGTCTAAACCAACTCTCCAGTAGCTTATGGCCATTATTCCTTGTTGTTCCAGGGGGTGCCCTGGTAAATAGATCATCACCTACTTCATGTTGCTCTCCCCTTATGAATTTGTATGCCACCACAAGGTCCCCTCTCAGCCTTCTCTTGGAGAGGCTAAAGAAGTTAAGGTCCCTTAGCCTTTCCTCGTAGGGCCTTCCCTGCAGGCCTCCAATCAGATGAGTGGCTCTTCTTTGGACCCTCTCCAGGTTGTCCGCATCCTGCTTGAACTGCAGCATCCAGAACTGGACACAGTACTTCAGCTGTGGCCTGACCAGTGCCACGTAGAGAGGGAGAATCACCTCCCTAGACTTGTTTGTGAAGCACCTGCGGATGCACGGCAGGGGGCAACTGGCTCTGCCGGCTACTTCATCGCATTGACGACTCATGTTCATCCTGGAGTCAACAGTGACTCCAAGATCTCTTTCTGCCTCAGTGGTGCTGAGGTCACCCCCCAGCCTATAGGTATGGTGGCAGTTCTTTCTTCCCAGATGCAGCACCTTGCACTTGTCCTTATTGAATTGCATCCTGTTGCTCTCTGCCCACTTCCCCAACCTGTCAAGGTCAGCCTGGATCTGGTTCCTCCTCTCCAGGGTGTTCGCTTCACCCCATATTTTTTTGTCATCCGTGAATTTGGACAGGGTGCTTCCCACCCCTTCATCCAGATCACTGATGAAGATGTTGAACAGCATCAGCCCCAAAACTGAGCCCTGAGGGACTTCACTGCATACATCTTTCCAGGTTGACACTGACCCATCCACCACCACTCTCTGAGTGCGACCCTTGAGCCAGTTTGCTACCCAGTCTACCATATAGTCATCCAAGGCAAATCTCCTCAGCTTATTTATAAAGATGTTATGGGAGCCCATGTTAAAGGCCTTCTTGAAGTCCAGATAGATAACATCCACCTTGACTCCTGCATCTAAACATTTGGTAGCCTTGTCATAAAAGGAAACTAAGTTAGTCAGGCAGGACGTGCCTACTATAAACCCATGTTGGTTACCCCTCCACATCACATTAGCCAGCGGGCTCCCACAGATGTGTTCCTTGATAATTTTTTCAAGGATTTTCCCAGGGATAGAGGTAAGGCTGACTGGTCTATAGTTCCCCGGATCCTCCTTCCTCCCCTTCTTAAAGATTGGGACGACATTGGCCCTCTTCCAATCCTCTGGGACCTGACCCGAGCACCATGAGTACTCATATATCCTCGCTAGTGGTTCCGCTATGACACTCACTAATTCCTTCATTACCCGTGGGTGGAGTCCCTCTGGTCCTGGTGATTTGAACACATTCAGTCCCTCCAAGTGTTCTTTTACTGTGTTGGCACTGACCATTGGTTGGCTGTTGTTCCCCTTGTTGGTGTCCATGATGCATATTGTGGGTACATTTAGATTCCTATTTAAGAGGATAGAGGCAAAAAAACTCATTGAAGAGCTCTGCCTTGTCCCTGCTATCTGTCACTAAGCCCACCCTGCCTGTCCTGTAAGGGTCCTATGCTACCCTGCACCCTCTTTTTGCTCCCAACATACCTAAAGAAGGACTTTTTATTGTCCTTAATCCCTGCTGCTATCCTGAGTTCTAGAGCTGCCTTGGCCTTCCTGACTGACTCCCTGCAGGTGCAGGCCAAGGAAGTGTACTCTTCCTTGCTAGTTACTCCCTGCTTCCACTTCCTGTATGCTTCTTTTTTTGCCCTTAAGGTATCCTGGATGTCCCTGGTTAGCCAAAGGGGCTTCCTGGCCCCTTTGCCCCCTTTCCTCTGCCATGGGATTGTCTCACTCTGAGCCCAAAGAATGGTATCCTTGAGGAATGACCACCCTTGGTCATCTGTAGATATCAAAAGTACTTTCCAAAGGAGCTTGGTTTCATTAGCCCCATTTATAGATTGTGGGGGTGGGGAACGGGGGACTGAGGCATAAGGTGGTAACTTGATTTATCTACATTCCTCTAGTGAGCTGGGAGTACAGCCCAGAATTCCTTTATCCCAATTTAGTGCCAGGTTCACTAGGTCATACCTCATAATGGCAGTGTATGTGCCATTCACAGCCCTTAGCAGACTTGATCTCCTGTCTGGAGGATCCCTTCAACAG
This sequence comes from Alligator sinensis, assembly GCF_000455745.1. NCBI lineage: Eukaryota > Metazoa > Chordata > Crocodylia > Alligatoridae > Alligator > Alligator sinensis. The sequence continues at coordinate 130,727 of NW_005842129.1, read as the reverse complement.
TGGGTTACAAGGATCCAGCTGGTTGACTTCATTGAAGGGGAGCTCTGAGGGGAGCTCTCCATGGGGCTTTAATGATTGGGCATCTGTGAAGAGCCCCACCTCATGCTTTGACCTGAGAGCTGCCATGGGCAATATGACCCAGAGCTCCAGGTCCTGATGTGAAGGTAATTTCCATCTCCACAGAGCTTCAGGGAGTCTGTGAGTTAGTAGTATGTGATGGTTTGGGAGCAGGGTTAATGCTCCATTTAGGGAACCCCACTGATCTCTTGGCTCTGTCTCCTGAGCTCTGCCTGGTCCTGTTATTTGGGATCAACTGCAAGGGCCAGATCTGGCAGGGCAGCCACTACCTGAGATGGATCCTGATTGAAGAGGGGTTGGGGATGGGTCCTTGTTGAGCACTGCTCTCCTGGTACAACAGCCTTGGTCTCCTAGTGGATCTCACAGCATGTGCCCACTTTGCCTTTGACCCTCTGCCCCTGGGCTGATCTCACCAGCACTGCCCATGCTTTTGATCCCCACCCACATGCCATATTTCTGCTAATATAGCTGCTCCAACAGGCACCACTGAGCAAGGCAGGTCCTTCAGGCTCCATGCTCACTATCAGTTATCTGACAAGCCCCATCTCTGTGCTGTGTTGTGCCCACTGATGCCCTGAGATGTTCCTGCTCTTAGGATCTGGGAATAAACCTGATTAGATTACTGGTGTTGCCTGAATGAGGTGGCAGAAGGGGGTCCCATAGTTTGACATAGTCTGAACCAAGTTGCAGCTGAGATGATGTCTCCAGGACCTCTACTTACCCATTTTATGTAGTTAACCTACATATATTTAGTGTAAGTAGCTAAAACTCAGGAGTTAGATGAATACTTAAGCCCTTGCTAAACTAAAGTCCCAAGTGAGGGGGAGTTCACTAGGGAATTTGCCTGGTAACTCTCTCATCTTCCTTCACTGTAAGCCTGGTGAGAGGAAGCAGGGAAAAAGGAAACTTTCCAGGTCAAGGAGCAGTGATCAGGCCAGTTTACAGGGGAGTTTCCTGGGGCAGGTCGTCTTGGAAGAGTAGGAAAAGAAAGGCAGTAGATTGGTTGGATCAATGGCCTATAAAGTAGATAGAAAACTGGTTAGGTTGTCGGGCTCAGAGGGTAGTAATTAATGGCTTGATATGTAGTTGGCAGCTGGTCTCAAGTGGGGTGCACCAGAGGTTGGTCCTGGGGCTGGTTTTGTTCAATAACTTCATTAATGACCTGGAAGATGGGATGGAGTGCACCCACAGTAAGTTTGCAGATGACAACAAGCTGGGAGGAAAAGTAGATATATTGGAGGGTAAGGCTAGGATTCAGAGTGACCTAGATGAATTGGAGGATTGGGCCAAAAGGAATCTCATGTGATTCAATAAGGACAAGTGCAAAGTCCTGCACTTAGGACAGAACAAGCCCATGCAGTGTTGCAGGCTGGAAACCAACTGTCTGGGCAGCAGCTCTGCAGAAAAGGACTTAGGGGTTACAGTGGACAGTAAGTTGAATATGAGCCAACAGTGTGCTCTTGTTGCTAAGAAAGCTAATGGTATACTGGGCTACATTAGTAGGAGCATTGCCAGCAGATTGAGGGAAGTGATTGTTCCCCTCTATTCAGCACTGGTGAGGCCACACCTGGAGTACTGTGTCCAGTTTTGGGCTCTTTGCCCAAAGGATGTGGACAAATTGGAGAACCCAGCAGAGGGTAACAAAAATGGTCAGGGGGCTCAGATACATGACTTACAAGGAGAGGCTGAGGGAATCAGTCTTATTATTTATGTGCGGGCTGGGAGCAACCCGAGCCCTTTTCGCGCTGCACGCGGGCTGTGGCCAGCAGCCCGGGCACGCCGGGTTGGAGAGGGAAGGCCGTCGAGCTGGAATTAGGCACGGACGCGTAGCGGTAGTTTAAAAGATTGTTTACTTACACCGAGATGGCAGTGGTGTAGGCTGGAAAACTTGCTTAAGTTGCGGTTACAGAGAGAAAAGAAAACAAAACTCGAACCTGCAGGGCACGAGGGTACGTCGCAAAGGGTTCCGGCGACGGGAAGATGAAAAATACGAGGGTACGTCGCAAAGGGTTTCGGCAACGGGAAAATAAACCTGCAGGACTCGAACCCGGGTAGAAGAGCTCTGGAGTCGTCCGGCAAGGACTCACACGAAGTTTGCTAGGCTCCGTGGATCCGGTTTGTTGCGCGCGGGAGGGATACGTCTAGGAATCTATCGGCAATGGGGAGAGGCTAGAGATTGATCAGATCTCTGTTGCCTGCTT
>NW_005842129.1:119883-128432 GCF_000455745.1 Alligator sinensis | reverse complement strand
TCAAGCCTCTTATACGGCTAGCAAGCCAATCACTAGCCGCCACGTGTGAATAATTTAGAACTGGCCAATAATGGGACTCGAATTAGCATACAAATGGCGGGAACTCTTTGCAACGAGCATCTCTGTGCTGCAACAAAGAAATGCACCCTGCAAAGAAAGCTTCAAATTGGCAGGAAATTCTCCCTTGCACCGGGGTTCTCTTTTGCAGCAGAAAACTCCACCGTGCAAGGCAGCTGCAATTTAGCGGGGACAATTTAGCAGTGCCAAAGCACACAAAAACAAAAATCACACCCTTTGGGTTGTGACAATTTGGTCTAGAGAAGAGAAGACTGAGGAGGATTTAATAGCAGCCTTCAACTACCTGATGGGTGGTTCCAAAGCGGATGGAGCTAGACTGTTCTCAGTGGTGGCAGATGACAGAACAAGGAGCGTTGGTCTAGTGGTCTCAAGTTGTAGCAAGGTAAGGTTAGGTTAGATATTAGGAAGAACTTTCTCATGAGGAGGGTAGTAAAGCATGGAGCAGGTTATCCAGAGAAGTTGTGGAATCTCCATCCTTGGAAGTCTTTTAAAATCTGGCTAGACAAAGCCTTGGGTGGGATGATTTAGTTGGGGCTGGTCTTGCTTTGAGCAGTGGGTTTGGACTAGATGACCTTGTGAGGTCTCTTCCAACTCTAATTTTCTATGATTCTGTGGAGCATTACAGTGTGACTGAGGCAGCTGTAGCCACTGCTTCCTCAGCAAGGTGGCACATGGAGGTTATTATCGTTACCTTAGCTACTTTTATTCAGTTGGAGTTGGGAGGTAGGAGGAAGCCCCAGCACTGTATGACCAAGCCTGCTCTCCTTGGAACAGTGGGCATTTTAATATGGGAAATGAGAACCTCACTTCTACCTCCCATCTTCCCAGAACATTGTCCCCCCTAGTAACATACGTGAGGCATTGAGCTCAGCACTGCCTCATGGAGACTGTGCTCCTAACCTTATTATCCTCTCCTGTTCTGTCACCTTGTGAGGATAGAACTGGGGGGAGGGGGAAGAGGCAGAGAACAGCAATGAGTCCTAATACCTGAAGCACCTAGGGTTGCCTATCATGTTCTCTTGCCCAGCTGGCAGCCAGCAGTGAGGCTGGTACAGAGATGCAGCTCTCTGCAGGGCATAGTGGCAGGGTAGTGGTGGGTATCACTATTGCTGCTGCTGTTGCTCTATGGAGGATGTTAGCTAGGGATGTTTACAGATACATCTACATCATGTTGAATGTCATGCATGCCACAACTGTGAAAACATGTGCTACCTGCTTGTTCCCATTCCATGTGCATGGTATTTGGTGTGCATGGAATGTGCAGGGCATGATTTGGCTTGGTGCTCCCCAGCACAGCCCAATGGGGCAAAGACATGTCTCACTGAGCCTTCTCTATAGCATTTACTGCTAGTGGAAGCCAAACACCACTGGCTTCATTGCGCTAGAAGGGTCAACAACATTACCAGGGATCAGGTCCACCTCTCAGCCTAAGCATTAGCCAGAGGATCAGAGCACTGGGATGACACGGGCTCGCCACCCATTGGGCAGTCATCCATGCCTGTCTGTGGAATGCTGCAGCCTGTGCTGTTTTTCCTTTTGCAGAGCCCAGATCTCAGTTGCTCCCGCCAACTCTTCCCAGTTCTTTTCTTTCAAAGAAACGTGTCCTGACAGTTCCACCCTTCCCCCTCCCCCTCCAAGAAGCTGCCAGTCACCTGTCAGGGAAAGCTGATTGCTGTGGAATTGCTGCTCTCCTGCTTTCTGGGAAAGGAATGCTTAATATGATCAGCCTCGGGCTGCAGAAGCAGGAGTGAAAGGGCTGCAGAGTGTGCATGTGGGAGCACGCATGCTCCTGTCTGCCTGAGAGCTGACATATGTGCTAGTGCCTGTCTGGACCTGGAAGGGTCTGTACCCACTGTCGTGAGGGCGGGGGGTGAGGTGACGAATCTGCTCTCTCTTTGTAATGTAACAGCTGGTTAAGCAAAGAATCCCTTGCCCACCTGCCAGGAGAATTTAAGCAGGCCGAAGGGGAGTTATCCTCACTGGAATAAGGTCTGGATGGAAGGGGCCAAAGTCAGTACCTGGCACAACAGGGGATTGGGTGATTGCCCACAGCACTGGGCAAGTCACAGCCCTTCCCTGCATCAGTTTCCCCACCTGTGAAATGAGATTCCTGCCTCTGTGCAAAGTGCTTTGAGATCCATGAATGAATAGCACTATGCTTTAGTGTCTGTGCTCCTTGTTTCAGCCTGGGCAGGCCCAAGCCTGTGTGTATGAAGGGAGGGAAAAGAGGCTACATGAAGCAGAATGCCTTGGCTGGGAACATTTGCAAATGGATACTGTGCTGTCTGTTGCCCTGTTTCACCCCACCCCTGGCTCCCAGCTTGTTCCCTAGGGCATTGTCACCTTCTCTGTGAAAAAAAACATATTCATCTTCAAATCACCAGGTTGAGAGATTGGCAAGGAAGCTGAATGAACTAGGGTTAAAGCAGGTTAAAGCAGGCTTCATGGCATCAAGGGAAGGGACAACATAGGCAAGTGCAACTTCTGGCTGCTGCCATCATAGGGCATAGGGTAGCCTATCCCCACACTGTGTGGTGCTCCATTACCCCTAATAGTACCCAGGCCCAGGACATGTCAGGGGTTGATCAGTGTGGCTCAGCAGGGGTTAGCAGACCTGGTAGCAAGATACTGAAGTAATCAGTTAGGATTTATATTTCAGTGGTCCTTGTTTAGATCTCTAAGGGCAATGATCTCTGAGGACAGAGTAGCATCATTGGGAGATTTGAGCACTTGCTACCTGCTGGGAGTAGCTATGGTTGTGCAGTGTATTGGCTATACATGAGGGAATCAAAAGCTTTCATGGGACTTCAGCAGCACATGGAATGAAGCTGCCTCAAGCTGTTCTTTTCATGGTTCTTCTGTATGTGCTCTCTGGTCCCTGGGTCTCTCTCTGCAGTGCATGCTGGTACCAGGTGCCTGTGCTGCCAGCTTGCACTGCCTTCCCAATTGCCAACAAGCTAATATTTGTTTTAAATGTACCTGATTGTTAAACTGTCAATATTTCATTAACATGACCTGATGGCTGCTCATTCAGCCCAGGCTCCCCTTGGCCATAGCCTGGCAGGTTTCTTTTTGTGCTTCCATGTCATCATGGCATTCAGCAAAGCACTTTGCTAATAATACATGCAACACGCATGAAAGCTGCAGCTGAAAGATGGCAATGCAGCCTTGTTTTTTTAAGCATTTGATTGAAAGCAAAAAGGGCCATTGCTGCTTGATTAAAACAACAAAAGCTGAAAAAACTGTAGCATCATTATGCAGGAATGTTTAAAAAAAGTGCTGCAGCTTAAAATGACTGTGATTTACAGACAATGATGTCTAATTTTTTCTCTTTATCTTAAGAGGCTGCCAACAAATTTATTGGCAGTCAGTAAGCCTGGCCCCGGCTGGGACAAGATGAAACAATGGCCTGACTAGGAATTAATAGCCAAATCATTAATTCATACCTAGGAGTCCTATACATGGATCAAGATACCATACTGGCAGGCCCCAAACAAAGACTTAACAGAGCAGTCTGTGATCGAAGAATGCTGGGGCATGGTAAATCAGCGCTCCTTGGTTTAAGTTCTTGCTTCTTCTCATACACCTGCCCTGTGGGAAACAGAAGCAGCTCACCTCATGGGCTCATCAGGTGACAAGATACCTTGGGGCTGATTCTGGCCTGCCACCCAGTGCAGACAACACAGTCTAATGGAGAGAAGGGACCTTTTGCCACCTTTGTGACACCTTGATTCTAGGCACCTCTAGGGATAAGATGCCCCTGTGAAGGCTATGCTAACTTATCAGATTCATAGCCCAGAATTCCCCATGGCATCAAGTGCCATGACACCCCCCTTTAGCCATAACTTCATCTTGATGCTACTCTGTTGTCTCTGCACAGCCTCTCTATAACTATTGCCTTCATTCATGCTCAGGGGCTTGCCAAGCTGATAGCCACGTTCTGCACAACAATTGTGGCACCAGCTGCAGTGAATGGAATGGAAAACTTGTTCTGACTTGGTTTCCTCTCCACTCCTCCAGAGCAGTTCTTGGAACTCAGCCAATCAACGGGACATCTTGGGGTGTTTCCAAACATGGGCTGGGGTTGGTCTGAATCCCCCTCTCTACCTGGGTGAAACACAGATTCCCTATGTTGTGAGCAAACTGTGAAATGCAGGGTCATAGGAGAAAAACATGAGCCAGAGAGTAGTGGGCGGGAGAGGTGGGTAGAGGGGGAGAGAAAGGCGAGATGGAGGAGGCGAAAGTGAGATATGGAGAGGGGAGGAGGAGAGGTGAAGCTTCCCTTCTAAGACAGGACAAGGTTGTGGGAAATCCAATAGCAAACACAACAGCCTCCTTTCATCACAGCCCATCAATGTGATGGCTCCCCTGAGTGGCCTGCCCACGCGGTGCCCCCTGCAGGGTGAGAACGGCACTACGCATTCAGTGCAATGTAGTCAAACCCCTCCAGCCTGACGCGGGCATCACAGTGAAGGTGACAGGGGTGAAGGTGAGGTGTCGGCTCCCTGCCATGGCTCTTCAGAGCTGATCCTCGGGCAGCTAGATTGCTATTCTGAGCATAGGCAGATGGATGTCTCCCTGTCACAAAGATCCTGCCCTCAGGGTCAGCTGGAATAGGGCAGTCCCTGCAAAGTCTGTTGCTCTACAGAAGTTTTCTCAGACCCCACCAGGTGCTTTGAGTGGGGAGGGGACTTGGGGCAACAATGGAGGCCTAGGGCAGAATCCCCTGTCTGGGACAATCAGTTGTGAAGTCTGTGCCTGAAGGCAGCAGTGCTGGCTGGCTCCCAACCGTCTGAAATGCATAAAGGGGTGGTGGGGCATGGTTGCTGTGGGAGCCATGCTGGAGGGCAGAGGGGGTCAGATCCCCAAATGTGGGGGTCAGGCCCCAACATGCTTTCCCCTCCACAGCCTCTTAGAAGCCTAACTCTTAGCAACGAGACTTCCTCTATTTGCCAACAAGTGCCATTTATCCATTATCATCTTTGATCAGCTTGATCTAAGGGATTCATTAAACTCTGAAACCTCCCAGCTAAGATCCCATGCTTAGCAGGGCTAGGCTTGGTTGGTACTTGGAGGAGAGGCAAGCAAGGAACGCCTTGATTGCTGCAGGGTATTGTGGCAGTGGTTCAGTACAGTGCTCTCCTCTCCTACTCAGTGCTGGCTTCAATGGCCTAGTGTGGCACAAGGGGATGCTGTGCTGCAGGAAGTGATGACAATGATTGTGTTTCTGTAGTGACTAAGAATCCCAGACATGGACCAGGGCCCTAAAGCACTGGCCACTGCACATACGCACAACAAAAAAGATGCTCCCTGTCTCAAAGAGCTCATGGTCTGAAATGAGGCAAGAGATAGCAGTGGAGTTCATACAGAGAGTGGGATGGGATTGATGGGCGGAGGTCTCAGTGTACCGAGCGTCCAGATTATTGTTAGCATCAGTGCGGGAGGGTGATGCAGTGGCTTTGTGTGTGCTTATTGAGAGGCCCACCCACTCCTGAGGGGCAACAGGAGAGGCAGCACAAGGGACTTGTCTATCCAGGTCAGCACTGGAGGCTGGTATCACGGCCTGATGGAAGCCAGGATCAAATATCTTATTAAAGAACCAAAACTGACAGTTTGAGAGAGGATAGGCAATGGAAGGCTTTGAAGGTGAAGACAAGTTGCTTGTGCTTGGTGTGGTGGAGAGGAGGAGCTAGATGCACCTGGCTATATCCATGCAAACCTCTGACCATCTTAGAGCAGAGGCAGCAACTGCCATGGCCTGGGGGCAGCTGTAACTCAGCTCTGACAGGTTACATGTGTCTGACATGACCTACTGGCTGTGGGATAGAGCAAGAGCAGCTGAGTTGTTAGCTTCTGTTTGGGCTCCATGTAGCCACATCAGTGAGTCATCCCCTGACTCTCTCCTGCCTCTAAAATCAGCATCATGTCCTGCAGCAGCGCAGACAGCGGACCTAAGTCCGAGAGCACAAGGCAGCCTTGGAGAGCAGTCCCACACGAATGCCATGGTGGGGGAGAGCAGCAGCTGGAGGAGAACTAGGACCTGGAGGAGAGGGATGGAAAGTGAAGGGTGTAGGAGCACTGACTGCAAATATGCAGCAGAAAGGTGGTTCCTGGAGTAATCACAGCAAAGGGGGGAGGCAGGACTGTGTCTGCTGTTGACGCCCAGGCTCTGAGATCTGGACTCCTACACTATGTTCTTAGCACTGTGTGTGCATACAGTCTGATTATGGAAGCTGTTGCCTGCTGCAGTGGGTGCCTTGGAAAGTAAGGTCACCCTTGATTACAAGGCAGGAGGAGATTTGGGTTCAAATCTCAGTTCTGCCATTGAATCCTTGGGAGGGTCCCTGACTTTCAGGGTTGAGGGTTGCAGCTCTTCCTGAAGCTCAGAGGTGGGGTCTGCTGAGCATCTGCATGGGTACCCCATACAGATACTAAGTGGGGAATTTCCTGCTATAGTCTCTGTGCTGGAGGGATCCTGACCATCCCCTGGGAGAGGAACAAGGAGGGATCAGTCCTAAGCAATGTTCAGTTTGGACCAGCCAGGGTTTCCCCCTGTCAAACAGATAGATCTATCATGTGCCAATGCCTTCTGCAGAGCATGGACCAATCAAGACCCATGCTGACTCTGAATAGGACACAGGGAGCTGTTATTCCTGCTAAGCACCCAGTGCCAAGCAATGCAGGAGGGAGCCTATGCCTTGTAAGGAAGCAGAACTGTTGTGGGGAGGATAAACTAGATGTGCAGGTTGAGATTGTGGGCAGCTTAGCTAGCTTAATGCTTTGCAGCCACTCCTGCTGCAGCTGCAGGCTCTCCCAGCCGCGGGTGCGGTGGAAGCAAGGTTGGAGTCAGGGCCATCCCTGGTGGGGGCCAATCTGGGCGACCACACCGGGCCCTGCACTTTGAGAGGCCCTGTGGACAATGCCATACAGGCCCTGCCGTGGCCGCCATGTGCCACCGCCAAACCCCACCCTTCCACCAGCTCTGGCTGCTCACCACACCCCCCGTCCTGGGCCCCGCGCTCTGGCTCTGGAGAAGCTCCCAGCCTCTCCAAAAAGAGGGAGCTATAGTGAGTGGGGCAGGAGGGCTGGCCATGGAGGTGAGATAGAAAGGTAGGCAAAAGACCAGTTTAACCAAATACAAACCCATTACACTGAGTCTTAACAGCTCTCCACCTAACACCCTGCACCCCTTGTCTGCCTCCACCCACACACTATGGGGCATCTTAGCTCTGTCCCATCCTGCCACACCCAATGCTTGCCAGACAGATATGTCACTGCTAGAACCAGGATATGAGCCTGGAACATTCGATGGCCCTACTTCACTGACAGCTGAGGGGTAGTGGGCACCATGACATTGGTGGGTGTCTGGTGCAGGGGTAAAAAGCCATTAGCCCACTCAAGCCATGAGCCCACTCAGCTCAGAAATCAGGCCTTGTCTGGTAATTCCCTGGCACAGGCTCCGGCCTAGGAGGCGGAGCAGCCTCACATCAGGAGTTTGGATTTCATGTTTTCTTCCTCCAATTAGCATTTCAATGAGCAAGTTTTGCTAAATGGCCCCTTAGGAGGGGGAGAGAGAAAGTGGGGTGGGCTTGCAGCAAGTCAGAGTATGTGTGCATCTGTGGCTGTGTATGTTTGCCTGTGTCTGTGCTCAGCGTGTGTGTATGTTGTGGGCACAATGGGTGTGTATGTTGTGGGCAAAGATGATGAGAGTGTGAATCAGTGCATCTCCCTGTGTGTGGTTTCTTGTGAATTGTTTGTGCATATGTTTATGTGTGTCTGTCTGTGCAGAGTGAGTGTGAAGCTTGTGGTGAGCAAGTGAGGCTGGGTGCAGGCACACGGGAGAGCAAGTACACAGCTGCATGGTGCGGTTATTGTAATGGGAATGAGAATGACATAACTGTAAATTATGTGCTTTGGACTGTCAAGAGAACCATATTGGTCACAAGACAGGTTGGTAGAGGTATGGTGGCGGGTGTATACAGGAATAAAAGTATTTGCAAAAATAAAAAAGCATGGTGAACGTGTGTGTCTGAGTGCTGAATGTGTGTGCAGACAGGATATACAAGTGTATGCACAGGTGGATGTTTCTGTGCATGCCTTTTGGAGGCAGAGATCAAAGTAGAGATGGTCAAGTCAAGTCAATCCCCAGACTGGGACCACTGGGGCACTGTAGATGCTGTAGATGGAGAGGAGACACAGTAGTCCCCACATCCTTCCCACTAGCTGGAGGGAGACTCCGCATGTCCAGGCAGGGGCAAAGGGCTATTTCTAAGGGAGCTGTATTTTGTGGGCCCTTCCTTTTGGCCCTGGGACTTCAGCACTGGCAGGGGATTGGGCCTTTTGGGCACAGACGTTGCTGCTCAGGTCTCCAGCATCAGGGACATGAATGATGCATGCCCCCAGAAGCTTGGGGGGGGGCGGGGTGCACGGCAACCGCCTGCAGGTGGCGGTGGTGGGAGCATGGCGGTGGC
>NW_005842129.1:116563-119873 GCF_000455745.1 Alligator sinensis | reverse complement strand
AGTGGCAACCACCCACAGGCACCGCCAGCAGCGTCAGCAGTGCTTCTTTCAGGGGGTGCACTGCCAATCTCAGGAGGTGCATGTGCACCCACATGCACCCCCTACGTGTTGCCAATGATTGAGGGACAGGGAGTGAAGGTGTGGACTGGGCCTCTTGCAAACATCTTGGCACAGGGACTGTGAAGCCTTGGGGGCTGGACAGCTGTTTGGAGCATTGGCCCCCTGGGGCTTGTCTATAACACATCAGCACCACGTCCCAGGAGCCTGGAGCCTGGCTGGCCCACCCAGCTCCATTGACTTGTTCCATAGCCAAAAGTTTGCCAGCATGCTTCCTCCGGGCTTGTTTCCAGTGTCCATCCTCAGATCCAGTGAACTTCCTGGTCTGGAGGGTGTCAGTGGATTAGGGTGGTGGGGTGTGCACAGCTTGGTGTTTCCTAAGACACACCTAAGGGGTCTGGGGGAAAGGCCTAGGTGGACAGGGATGCTGTTGCTCTGATTCCTCTAGAAGACATTATTCATTATATTTTAGAATGTTCTTTATATAACGACATAAGGAGAACCTATTTATCACCATTCTTGCAGAAATTGATACACTTTTCAAACAGAGAGAAACTAATCTGGCTCTTCCAGCAAATAGATCCATATTTAGTAAAACATCTTGCACTTTGTGCTTATAAGGCTGAAGCGATTAGAGTTAAACATCCTTTACTGTTGCTATGATTGATCATTTTTAACACTATATCTGACTTTACTATGTCAGTTGTGGATCTATGTACAACATTTTTATAGATTTCATTTATTACTGTATTTATACTAATAATGTTTTTATAATGGTTGGTTCTATTTTATTATATTTGTATTTCTGTTATTTTTACCTAAATTTATTTATATTGTATGTTTTTCACGTTGTTTCCAGGAGCGTGGCTTTTAGCCAGAATTCTAGTATTATAAAAGCCTTAGTCTATCTGTCCATAACACTTTATTTGCTCTCTGATTGGTTGCCTCAGCAGCCAATCAGAGTGCTCTAGACAGATAGAGACACATGGCAGAGCGCCACCATGATAATGGGGACTGAGAGGCCAGAGTGCTGGCCTGCCCCCTCCCCTGCTCCTTGGAAGGGGACGATGGGGACCAGAGCGCCACCATGACAGAAGGGACAGAGTGGGGGGCCCATGCCAGAAGTGCTGGTCTCGTCTCCCCCCATCCCTGCCCTGCTCCTTGGAGATAGGAGCACCCCCCCAACAACAGCCGGTGAGGAGGAAGAGGCAGCAGGGAAAAGAGGATGGAAAAAGAGCGGGAAGGGGAAGGGGGGTTACTGGTGGCTGCACCCCACCACGACTACCACCACCGCAGACCCCAGCCCCGGTCCCAGCCTGAAGTGGTGGGGGGGAAGGGAGGAATGGCCCAGGTCCTAGCTCAAAGTGGTGGGGGTGGAGGTGGGGAGCAGCTGTGGCCCCAGCCTGAAGCAGCTGGGTGGAGGCGTGGTGTGGCCACGGCCTCGGCCCAAAGTGGTTTGGGGGGCAGGGGGAGGTACAGCCCCAGCCCCGGCCCCGGCCTGAAGCAGCAGTGGGGAGGCGGGGAGCAGTCTTGGCCCCGGCACTTGCCTGAGGTGGAGGGACTGGACGCAGGCCTCTGTTCCCCCCTGGCCTCCCCACCCATCATTTTTGATGGGCAGTTTGCTAATCCTTAATAAACTCTGTAACTTAACTGGTTCCTCTGATTCCAAGGGAGGGACAAGCCCCTGCTGGAATTTCCTTAGTTTGCCCCATTGCAGCATTTGGCTCTGACACTGTATTTCCCTGTATCTGTAAGTGTTCAAGACCCCAACACTGGCAGCTCCCATAGAAAGGTTACAAAGGTGCATATCTACTTGGCCTTCTAGCTGGCATGGAGACAGGACTTGAAATACTCAGGCTCAAGTCTATAGCACTCTTATAACTGAAACATTGACTGTGCTGGACAGAAGCAGGCAGAGGTTAAATGGACCTTGGGATGCACCATGTACACAGGTCTGCCCTCTGCTATTGCAGTCCCCTGCTATCCCAGCCCTGGGCTCCCCAAACACAACTGTGCCAATTCCCCTCACTCCAGGCCCCCAAATCCCTGCTACTTGAGGTACCAGGTGCCCTGTCCAGAGAAAAACGAATGATGTGATTGATACCTTTGGAGATGTAATCAAATATGTAATGACAAGATTGATACTTCCCAGAGTGCGCGCGCGCGCACACACACACACACACATACACACACGCACGCACGCACGCACACGCACACAAATACATGCACACTCCTTTCTTAACCTAACTGGGTTCTTACCAATGTCAAGGCATTAGCCATTGTTCACACTTAATAGGAGCCAGTGTTGCAATGTAAGTGCCTGTAGTTGATTGACTGATGGGTAGTGGTTTATTAATGGGTAATTAATGCAGGATTCCCCTCCCACTTCCTCTACCCAACCCTGTCACTCCTGCTTTTCATTGGCAAAACAAGACATCACTTGTGGAGCTGTAGGCGAGGAAAGTCCTTGAGCTGGATGCCTCTCTCATGCTTGGAGCTATTGGCTGGGAATGAATAGCTAGCAGGGTCGCAGTTTTGGCTCAGGGCAATAGTAGGGGAAGTGCTGTGGGACCAGGGACCAAAGGTGTAAGGAGTGCATGAAGAGTGGTCATTCCTCAAGGACACAATCCTCGAAGCACAAAAGAAGCCCATTCCCATGCAGAGGAAAGGTGGCAGAAGGGCTGGTAAGCCCTCTTGGCTTAATAGGGATATCATGGTCTTCTTGAAAAAGAAGAAAGAGGCATACAAACAATGGAAGTTTGGGACAGTCCCCAAGGAGGACTATACAACAACAGCTCATACTTTCAGGGAGCAGATTAGAAAGGCTAAGGTGGCAAATGAATTTAAAATAGCAACAGAAATCAAGGACAATAAGAAGTCCTTCTTTAGGTATATAGGAAACAGGAGGAAAACAAATGGAAGCGTAAGGCCATTGCTCAACAACTCAGGACAACTGGTTACTGTTGCTCAGGAGAAAACTGAACTCCTGAATGACTACTTTGCTTTGGTTTTTCACCGGATTAAGGGAACCAGTAACAAATCATACTAGTTAAGGTTCAGAATGGGCATGGTGGGAATGACCGCCTTCCTACTGTTGACATTGAGCCAGAGCATGATCAGTTAGACAAGTTCGACATAAGTCAGCACAACTGGATGTGCTTCATAGTTTCATAGTTTCATAGTAGCTAGGGTCAGGAGGGACCTGAACAGATCATCTAGCCTGACCCCCTGCCACAGGCAGGGATGAATGCTG
>NW_005842129.1:115099-115545 GCF_000455745.1 Alligator sinensis | reverse complement strand
CCTGTCTTTGATGAACCCATGCTGATTGCCCCTGAGCATGATCTCCCCTGCAGGCCCCCCACAGATATGCTCCTTGATGATCCTCTCCAAGAGCTTCCAGAGCACCGAGGTGAGGCTTTACAGGCCTGTAATTACTTGGGTCCTCCTTCCTCCCTTTCTTGAAAATTGGGAAAACATTAGCCAGTTTCCAGTCCCCGGGCATGTGGTCAGATGACCACGAATGCTCATATAACTGGGCTAAGGACTCCGCGATGACCCCTGCCAGCTCCCTCAACACCTTTGGGTGGAGGGCATCTGGACCTGCAGATTTTAAAATATCTAGCCCTTCCAGAAGATCCCTAACAAGATCTGTACTGACTGAAGGCCTGACAGAGCTATCCCCAAGAGCATCCCTCTGGTAGGTGGGATGTCCCAGTCCCTGTTTAAGAAAACAGAGGCAAAGAAAC
>NW_005842129.1:99732-114615 GCF_000455745.1 Alligator sinensis | reverse complement strand
TGAAATCCAGCAGGTGATGATCGCTATTGCCCAGGTGGTCAAGGACCTGCAGTCCCCTCACCAGGTCATCCCCCATGGCCAGGACCAGGTCCAGCAAGGCGTTACCCCTAGTGGTGCTGTGCACTTCCTGGATAAGGTGAAGGTCCTATAATACAGCCAAGAACCTATGCGAGCGGTCAGACCTGGATGTCTGCTCCTCCCAGCAAATGTCTGGGTAGTTTAGGTCACCCATGACAATAACATCCCTTGACCTAACCGCCTCCATAAGATGACTGGCGAAGTCCTGGTCCAGCTCTTCCCCCTGGTTGGGTGGTCTGTAGTAGACACCCACCATAAGGTCTCTTTTGCCACACCCACCTTGTAGTTTGACCCATAGCGTCTCTGCCCGACCCTCCTCTAACCTGAAGCTAATCCTTGATGATGTGAGATGCTCTTTGACATAGAGCACAACCCCCCACCTTTCCTCTTTGTCCTGTTTCTTCTATATAGGGTGTATCCCCAAATGCCCGCCACCCAGTCGTAGGTAGGGTCCCACTAGGTTTCTGTGAGCCCTACTAAGTCTAGGTTCTTACTCGCAATCAGGAGGCACAGTTCCTCCTGCTTACTCCCCATACTACGAGCATTAGTGTAGAGGCACCTGAGGCTTCCTGAGGGTGCACGTGCCTCCCTCCCTAAAACTTCATTTGAGAGTGCTGAAGGAGCTGGCCAAAGTCATTGCGGGACCGCTGGCAAAACTCTTCCAAAACTTGTGGCGCTTGGGGGAGGTCCCTGAAGACTGGAAGAGGACCAATGTTGTGCCCATCTTCAAGAAGGGGAGGAGAGAGGACCTGGACAACTATAGGCCAATTAATCTAACTTCTATCCCAGGGAAAATCCTGGAAAAATTAATCAAGGAGTCTATGTGCGATACGCTTGCAGAATGTAGGATTCGGAATGACAGCCAGCATGGCTTCATTGTGGGCAGGTCTTGTTTTACCAATCTCATCTCCTTCTATGACCAAGTAACTCACCACCTGGATAAGAGAGAGGAGGTCGACATTGTATACCTAGACTTCCAAAAGGCCTTTGATCTGGTATCTCATGAATTTCTTATGGGAAAATTGGAGGATTGCGGGCTTAACTGCTCGACAGTTAGGTGGGTAGGAAGCTGGCTGCGGGGTAGGACCTAGATGGTCCTAATGAATGGATCTGTGTCGTCCTGGTGAGAGGTGGCCAGTGGTATCCCTCAGGGGTCCATGCTTAGTCCAGTGATTTTCAGCATCTTTATCAATGATTTGGATATGGAGGTGTAGAACTCACTGGCAAAGTTCATGGACAACACCAAAGTTATGGGTGAGCGTGGTAATGCTTGAAAATAGGTTGCAGATACAGACAGACCTAGACAGGCTGGAAATTTGGGTGGATTGGAACCAAATGAAGTTTAACATTCAGAAGTGTAAAGTGCTCCATCTGGGGATGAACAATCCCCAACATACTTACAGGCTCAGTGGTGCCAAACTGACAGGGATCTAGGGGTAATAACAGACCATAGTATGAACATGAGCTAGCAGGGCAAACAATACTCAGGCATGCATCAGTCGATGCATCTCAAGCAAAACCAAGGAAGTGATTCTCCCACTTTACTCAGCGTTGGTGAGACCACATCTGGAGTACTTCCTCCAGTTTTGGGCACCATACTTCAACAAGGATGTGGAAGAGCTTGAGAGAGTCCAGAGAAGAGCCACCCATATGATCAGAGACTTGCAAGGCAAGCCATACAAGGAAAGGGTGAGTGACTTGGGTCTCTTCAGCCTAAAAAAAGAGAAGGCTGAGAGGGGACTTGGTAGCAGCTTACCGCTACTACTTACTGCTATATCAGGGGAATACATCAAGGGCTCAGTGAACAACTGTTCACCAAGGCACCCTTGAAGAAAACCAGGAATAATGGCCACAGACTCCTGGAAGACCATTTCAGGCTTAACACTAGGAAAAACTTCTTCACAGTTAGGTTGTCCAGACCATGGAATAAACTCCCTCCAGAGGTGGTGCAATCACCTACCCTGGAAATCTTCAAGAGGAGATTGGACAGTCACCTCACTGAGGTTACCTGACCCCAGTTGTTTTTCCTGCCTAGTACAGGTGGGCTGGACCCAATGATCTTGTGAGGTTTCTTCTGGCCCCTTGCAATCTATGAATTACAAATATTTGTCAAGAGGGTTTGGTATTTGTTGGGCAGCTGCATTGCCAGGGGCCTTCCTGTACTGAGACTTTTCTCTGCTCTTTCCCAAAGCCTTATGCCCCCAACCTTGTGCCCCTAAAAAGAGCATCAGCAACTTCCTTGCTAAGTGCTTATAGAGAGAAAGCAGTGGAGGTGAGACAGAGGAAGGTCTCGTGGTAAGGCTACAGCCTGGGATCGGGGAGGCCTGCATTAAACTGTGCTCTGCCACAGACCCCCTATGTGATCTCGGACAAGTCATTTAAGCCTCGATCCAAGGTGGTACCTAGAAACTGGGCATTGTAACATGTAGTGTTTAAGAGCCTGACCCCTGTTCTGTGATCTAGAACCTGTGTTCAGCACCCAAGCTCCATATACAACAGAGTGGGAGTTTGGTTCTTCACACTGGTATCCAGAAGAGCCAGTGGGCTGGAGAGGGAGCCTCTTACAATCAGCATACTCACTGTACAGCCACCTAGGGCAAGCCACAAGGCAAAAAAGATGGTTGTCTAGCACTTGGTAAAGACAGGAGAGCTATTTGGCAGCTGTAACTGTGACTAAGTAGTCCTCTTCAGGATCCACTCTGCTAACCCCACATGAGGAGGGGGCTAGAAAAGGTGCCCTAAACATAGCCTGTCTAATACAGTGTAACCTGGGTGGTATGGAGAAGGCACTCTCTCTCCAGTTAAAGGGATTCAGCACTGTAGGGATTGTGGCTGCTTAGCTGCAAGCCAGCTCACCTCCTTTTCCTACAGAGCTGTTCAGAGACCAAGGACACCCAGTGATATTTAACCATTTACAGGTTTAATGATATATAGGTAATTTCGTCCTTCATGGGCAAAGATGACCGCATCCAGCAAGGGGGAGGAGAAGAGAGAAAAGAAGTGGGAAAGAAACAGGGAGGCAGAAAAGAGAAAAGAAGAAAAAAAGGAAAAAGGTGAAAAGGTGAAAAGAGAGAGAGGAAAGAGAAAGGAGGGGGGTGGAGGCTAGGTCGCGTGGGTACATAAGTGACTTATAAGCCTGATCTTTACCTTGAACAGTCTGCTACAGCAGGGGCAGGTTTAATGATACAGCATTATATAAAGCTTGCAATCATAAACTTATGTAGATATGTCTATATACATATACATACATACATATATACTAGCAAATTGCTCATCAAGAATGATGGGGGGACCAAGGAGGGGTGGAGGAGAGGGAAGCTTCCTAACCCTAACACCCCTCCCCCATGCTGCCACTGCTTCCCAGGAGCAGGGGGCAGATCTTGCCCCACTATCCCCTACATCCCCCTCCACCAGCACGCTGCACTGCCACCACCTCCAAGGACTAAGGCCCGGGGGGCGAGGCCAGCAGCACTGATCTCACCCACCCCCGCTCCATCCCCTGTGTCCCTGCCGTCATGGCCGTGTCACAGGCCAGCTGGGCACTGTGAATGTATCAATTTTATTACAGGCCAACTGGGCTGTTTGATTCAGTTTCGGATCGAGGAGGCAAAGTTAGGAGTGAAGTAAAGGCAAATTTATTATAGCTTATACACACACAACAGTTAACAGAAAGATAAATGCGATAAGCAGATAATGCAGTATTAAAGAGCTAATAGTAAATAATAATAATAACAGATGATAACAACAGATAGATCAATTCTGTCGCAGGCCAACTGGGCACTGCGAGGGTATTAGCCACTGGGCTGTTCAAAACAACAGATAGACAGACAAGGGTTGGCAACTTATTGATAGTCCCTCGATGCCAGGTGCGCACCAAGTGATTCCAGCGAAGTCAGGCATCCCCGATAGACGCTGTCAGAGGGGTTACCGGGGAAGTTCCCTTGATCAGGATCCGATCCTCACTCACACTGGGAGTCCGGGGTCCGGGCGTGGAACAGCAGTGACCATTCTGTTCCCTCCTTCCTGCTGGTCACTGGATGCACACACTTTATATACCTAGTCTTATGCTAATCTGTCGGCTTTAGAGCCACTCACAATGTTACCCTATAGCTGTTACCCTATGGGATTGAAAGGTGTTAAAAATTATCATAAAAGGTTACTACCCAGACTCGGGTTTATCCAATAAGCAAATTACAATGCAGCACCTTTAGGTTTGAAATTGACATTGCTCCGCCTAAGCCCCAACCCCTTTTAGGTTTCATTTGAATATGCTTTCTTGGGATGTGCTTTCCTGGAATGTGTTGGGTGTGCCAGGCAGTTGTATCCAGTTTTTTATCACTAAAGCTGAACCCTGAGCAGAAACGGTTAGGTCAGCTAATCTCACAGCTACAGCTTTACCTATGGGGCCCAGTCAGTTCCACGAACAGCTAATTTTATCATTTTGGTTAAACTTATGACAGACAAGTTACATTTGTGGTTTACAAACTTACAAGCTTTATATTAACTAATATTACCTGTTTAGGCAAAATACCAAATGCCTCCAAAAAGCACATATTTATTGCTTATTAATCCCTCTGGTTCTGGCTGTTACATTGCCAAAGATTTCCCAACTGAGCCCTTTCATGATGCTGGATAATTTCCCAACAACCCTACCATCTGAGCCATTCTTCAGAGCATCAGTAAAAGAGGAGGCCTGGTGTGGCTAAGGAGGGATTTACAAATTGACCTTTTAGGACTTTCCCCTTTCTAATTCCTCTGATGAAGGAGGGCAGTGAGGCAGATGTTTCCGTACCAGATGTGTCTGAGGGCAGTGGAGGTGTAGATCAGTTCCAGATGGAATGGAAGAGTGTGTTCACAGTTCCACCGTATTGCTTGGTATGCACAAGTGCACCTCAGGCACAGAGAGAAAAAATAACATGAGGACATTTCTGAATCCCTTTTGCCTGATGGTGTTTTCTGTATGAACAGCCTCTCCTGTGAAGTGTTCATCACTAACTGCTCTAGAAACCACCCTCTCATTGCTTAAATCAGTGCCAGCCCTTAAGAACTACCTGTAGGGTGATAGAAAATTAATCAGAGGGCATGTGAGTTTTGTCTTGTACCCCATTTCCATTTGTCTGTAGCAAAGATCTTTGACCATTGTTCAGGACCTTTAAGATTCCAGTCTGACCTGGTCATACAAGGCACATGCCTATGCAGCAAAATGAAGGGAGACTTTGCAGGTTTAGGGCAGGTCAGGATTGGACTCCTGGGTTCCATTTGCAGCTGGTTGGTGGGGGTGGGAGCTGTGCTGGAGCTGGGGACTGATGGTGGAGAGCACCAGGGAGAAGTGTGGCGGTGTATCACGGCCCTTCCTAGGAAGTGGCTTTTCATTCAAAAATGGCTATGCATCACAACTGAAATATTTTATGGAAATGGCTGGGGCTTGGCATGTTTTCACCCAAATGTTAGCAGTGTTTGGATGAAAACCTGCCTGGCTTCCCATAGCCCACCTAGTTGGCTGCCATGTAACTTGGGCTCCCAAGGTCCATGGTTTCAGGCAGCCAATTTTGCAGTCAAGAAAATCAAGACTTCCTTGCTCCCTTCTTTAGGTCCAGCAGCCTGTCAACCCTGGGAAACCTAGGGATCTCCAGCATGAGCCAGGGCTCCTGGGACTTCTAAGTTTCTCCCACCTGCCCTGCCACCCCACACAATGAGGAGCTGTCCCTGAGTGACCCTGGAGTTAGGGCAGCCTGAGGAGGCCATTGCACTGGGGCTGCCAGCTGTGCCATTTCATTTTGAAAAAAAATTACTAAAACTTGTCCATTTTTCCATAACAAGAAACTTTTGTTGATTCCTTCCCACCAGGAAATGCTGACCTGAGCTTGCCAAACTGCACTAGGGCATTGGCAATTGGCAAGGTCCACATGGAAAGTGCTGGAAAGCAGAGGAAAGACCCACACTCTTTCCATTTGGTAGTCTTATTGAGGTGGTAATGGTGTCAAGGCAGCTGCTTCTTCCCTCCCCTCACTGCCCTACACCAAGCTGTATAAGATCCCACAGAACCTTCTCAGAGTTCATCTGGGTGGAAGAAAAGTCAAGAATGTGTTGGCCAAGGTTATCCAGAACAGAAAATGTGGTGGGGAGGATTAGCTCAGTCATCATGTAAACACCATGGTATGCCAGCCAAAAAAAGTCAGGATTCTTGACTGAACATGGCTTGGGAGCTCTGGGAAATGGAGGAGAAACCAGCAGATATCTGTCTCATGGAGAAGGAGTGTCAGAACTTGGTATGAAAGTCTCATGTAGTTCCCTTAGTGTTAGCTGGATTCTGTGCCTTATGTCCTTTCTGGTGTGTGAGTCAGGGAGCATAGCAGTGGTAGGCAGAGCCTAAAGGCCTAAAGAAGGAGTATGAGGAGATCAGCACCTCAGCAGGACCATCATACCCTGCTGAGGCTCCATATCATCATAGTTTTATCTTGGATAGCTTTGTCAACAGAAGTCTAGGAAGGAGGACCTGCCACCAACGCAGTAACAACTGAATGAGAAAAAGGGGAAGCAAGTTTGCAAGTGTCTCCTTCAGGGCACAGTCTGGGTCTTGTATGGGCAAAAGCAACATCCAGTTGTGTCATAAATGATTCTGGATCACACATTCCCAGCTTGGACCAGGAACCAAAAAAGGTGGAGGGCATCATGAGATCTGGTCCCCAAAAGTTGGTTCCTGCAGCCCTTTAGGGCAGTGGTTCTCAACCTTTTTTGTACCAGGACCCATCTGTAAAAATCAATGCACAGTCCCAATCCAGTGCCCCTCACTCCTGACCTGCTGTCCCCACAACCCAGGCCAGAGCCCCACAGTGTATGGGTAGGGTGTGTGTGTGTGTGTGTGGGGGGGGGGGAGCAGTATGGAGGACCCCAAACAACCCCTTGCAGGCTGGAACTCTAAAAGCCTGCAAGGGGAAAGCCATAGTTTTCCACACTTTTCTCCTTTAAAGGAGAATCCATTTTTAAAGTTTGTTGATCCATTTTTAAAGTTTGTTCATGACCCTTTCATATATTCTTGCAACCCACTTTTGGGGGTGCAACATACGGGTTGAGAAATGCTGCTTTAGGGTCACTATCTTGGCCTGGCCTAACAGGAAATTGGTAAGGTAGATCACACTCTGCTCAGCTGTCTACTATGAGACTGAGAAAGGTGGGCCAAGTCCAGTGTGCCAGAGGGTGCTGAGGGTGGCAAAGCATGGCCATAGGTGGTGGCAGTTGAGGAAGGCATGAAAAAGTGTTCCCTTCATCTCATTGCTGCAGAAGGGGCAGACCACTGAATTGATGCTCCTAGGTCTAAGTGATGAACAAAGGTGCCAGTAGCCAGGACCTGAGGTAGCAGTCTCTACTGGAGGTAGCCAATCCTCTTGGCAATAGGCAGCTTATCCAGGGCACACCAGGCTGGGCAGGTGTGCTCTGGCAGCTCTGTTGCTAGGACAAAGACGTGGGCATGGCACACTCAGATTGTCCACATGTATGGTGCTTTTTTAGAGAGAATCTCAAAGCATATCTACCACTGCTCTCATTAGGCTTGGGGAGGGACAGCAGAGCCTACCCTCTGCTTTCCTTGCTCTCTGCTGCTAATATGTCCAACTAGCTGCCATTGGGGAGTGTTCATTATCTATGGAGGCAGTCTTCCAGACACAGCATCTGCAGGGAAGGCAGCCTTTATTTCAGCTAGGAGGCATGAAGGAAAGCAGATGAGGTACAGCCCAAGCCAGGTGGCCAAAGTCTTGGCCAGAGCCTGAAGGACTGGGATAGGATGAGGTATGGCCTAGCTTGATAGTGTGTGACTTGACCTATAAAGTCATGAGGCTTCCAGAAATAAGACTTGAGATCCCCCTGTGTGGCAGGGCACTGTGTGTGCCTGCCACTTTAAGGGCCTGGAGCTGGCAGCCACCAGGTGCCTGATGAGGGCAGCCATTTTGGAGTCAAGGGCTGTCTATATAAACAGAGCAGTTTGGCTGCCTGGAGGCCAGGCAACAGCATTGCCTGGCTGGAGGGTTGCTGAGATAATCTGGAGGTAAGGGAGGAGTTATAGGGGATGGTAAGGAGGCTCCTGGTCCTGGGCATGATCTAAAACTGCACCCTGCCGGGAGTGGGTGGCCTGGTGGGGCTCTCAGTGGCACGGGAGCCCCCAGGAAATGCCAGGCCAGTGACCACCCTGGTGAAAGGTGGGTTGGGGTGCCTGAACCCCTAGCCCCCACCACTGGGTGGGTAACCCCTGTGTTTGTAGAAAGGGTCCAGAGGGCAGACCCTGGGGGAGAGTGAGAGACTAGAGACCTGACCCGAACGAGAGAGTGCCCTTGACTGGGCCATGCGGGGGCCAGGACCAGGATGGTCAAAAGGGCCGGGGGCCCACCGCGAGGGACGCCCAAGAGCCGGGGGCCTGGGGTCCTGACTGGCCTGGAGGTGGGCCAGGGCTGGTAGCCAGAGGTCCCGGGGGGACCACACCTGGGAGGGGAAAATAGTTTTGGGGGATTAGGTATCCTGAATGAAGGTGGAGAGGCTTCCTGAGTGGAGGGGTCATGGGGGGGGGCTGTTAGGAGGGTTCTGGGGCCCAGTGTGGGGGCTGGTGATGATGTGAACATCAAGATGCCATCTGCGAGGCTTGGGCTGCAGTGTAGGGGATGAAAGGAGCCGCAGACAGCGCCCCCTGGCATCGGGGCACCAAATGGGTAGCCTCCCGCTTAATTGACATCACTTAATTAATTAATCAATTAACATCAAGGTGTGGCAGGTGAGAAGGTAGGTGGTTGGCCCAAGAATAGGTGGGCAGGCCATGGAGATCGGCCCAAGTAGGCCCCCTGTTACACCCTGTTGTGAACCAGGAGCTCCTGCTGCAGCAGCCCTGGAAATTGCAGACACCTGGCCTGAGGGTTAAGGGGTCTTTTCCAGTTATCTGGGACCCCACTAAACCTTCCTGAGTTCTCAGAGAGGCTAGCCAGTGGTTCTGAAATTACTTAAGTCAGTTCCTTCACCATAGGGTGCATCCCATCTAGCCCTGATGACTTGAAAACAACTAATGTCTTCAAGTAATCCCTAACCTGTTCTATTACTTTAGACTATTTATCTCCTTCTCTATCTTTGCTGCTTCCTGCATTTGACATCTCAGAGCTGCCTCTATTTGTAAAGACTGAAGTAAAAAAGCATTAAATATTTCAATCATCTCTGCATCATCTGTAATTATATTGCTTTCTGCATTCCATAGAGAACCTATGGTTTCTCTGTCTTTCACTTACTCTTTGCATACTTCTAGAATTTCTCTTTTATTTTGCCTTTTATATCCCTTTCCAGTTGCATCTCAAATTGTGCCTTGCCCTTCCTAATTTTCTTCTTGCATGTCCATGTAATACTTCTATGCTCTTTCCTAATAATATCACCAAGTTTGCACTTCTTACAGGATTCTGTCTTTGAGTTTCAACTCATTGAAAAGATTGCTGTCTAGCCAGGCTGGCCTCCTGTTCCACTTCCGATTCTTCTACTGCATTAAGATAGCTTGCTTCTATGCCTATAAAAGGGCTGCCTTAAAGTACAGTTAGCTCTCCTGGAGTCCTATTTCCCTGACTTGCCTCTCACCAGTTCCCTGAGTTTGCTGGTCTGCTTTTCCAGAGATAGTGTTTTATTCTGCTGCTCTCCATCCTTTGTTCCCTTAGGATCTTGAACATGCTTTCTCCCCTTAAGATGGGGCCTCCTAACATTTTCCTTAGCATGATCCCATTGGAAATTTTTTGTGACCCTCCAAAACAATGCAGATAAGATCAACAAGTTATAACTATGGCATTACAATGTTTATGGTCACTATATTTTTCATTTAAAACATTTAAAACCATTTTAACTGTTACATATTTATAAACAGGAAACCTATTCATCATAATTAGTCGACACTGTCAAGCATCTTTGCGACCCCATTTTTTATCATTGTGATCCCAAATGGGGTCACAATCTCAAGGTTGGGAACCACCACCTTTAGGATTTTGTGGTCATTGTCACCTAAATTACCTTCCACTTTCATATTCTCAACAAGTTACTCCCTGTGTGTAAGCAGCAAGTTGAGAAGAGCTTTCCTCCTAGTTGGCCTAATATGTCTCAAAAAGTTATCCCCAACACACTCCAGGAATTTGCCAGACTGCTTGTGCATTGCTGTTTCCTGCCCAACAGATGTCCCATTAATCAAAGTCATCCATGAGAACCAGATCTTGCAATTTGGAAGTTTCTACCAGTTGTTTGAAGAAGGCCTCATCCACTTCCTCCTCCTGCTTTGGTAGCCTGTTGCAAATGCCTATCATGACATCCCCCTGTAGCAGGAAAACTGAGGTATGCTAAGGCTTTTAGCCATAGTCCAGGCCTTCCCAGAGCTAAGCAACAAAATTGAACAGAGAACCTTCTGTGGCACTGGGAGATGCGAGTGCTGTGATTGGGCACTAGGCAATCAAGGCCCAACAGTTTTCCTATAAGGAATGTGGCTAGCACAGTGGCAGGGGATTGGTGCACCAATAGGGATTGGGGAATATGGGATGAAAAAATTTACAAAAGTGATGGACAAACAAAGAAACACATGTGTTTTGCGTTGCCACTCTGGGGAGACGGGAGCAACCTTGGAATTCTTGTTCAGACAACAAGGAATCCAGAAACGAACATCCCACACGCCCAGCAGAGGATCTGATGCCTGGCACCACTGAAGGTCACTGTTGTAATGCCTAAGGAACCACTTGCCAGGTTGTATTATGGGGAGGAAACCTGTAATAAAGCTTAGGGATTACTATTAAAAGTTAACTTGATACCAAATTGGATGAGGGGCTGTGTCAGTCTTTGGGGGGCTCTGGCAAAAAGAATCATAGTAGAAACACCCCGTACTATTCTCCCCTCTGACCTTTATTCAGAAACTTTCAACAGGTCTACCTTCTACTTTGTACTGAACCCCAGAACACATTTACATTGCCTTTATATATCTGGCAATACCTCCTCCTTTTTTCCCCTGTCTGTCCTTCCTGAATAAGACCATACTCCTGTCATGTTAACTGTCCCACCATGTTTCCATAATCTTAATTGCATCATAATTCTATGACTATACTAGGACATCCAATTCTTCCTGTTTGTTCCCTATGCTTCTCACATTAGTATATGAACATTTCAGTTATCTAACTGATTGCCCTGCTTCCCCCCAAGAACATTGCTAAAGCTTTCACTACTGTTTCCTCAACTAAGTTTTGATCCAGGTCCTATGGCTCTTTACTTACTGCTGGGCTTTTGTCTCCAGGGATGTCCTGGGGACCTGCCAGCTGTCTGGACTGTGCCACCCCTGGAGAGAATTCCCTGCCCACCAAGACTTGTGCTTTCAGCACTTCCTACTATGTTGCTTGAGGGTCCCCTCAACCTGAGGTTGGGGCAGGGGGCTATCAACCCATGGAACCATCTCTCAATGGACTGAGTGACAGCACAGCAGCCTCCACACATGGAGGCCCATGAGAAGAAAGAACAGAAGGCAAGAAGGGAAGTTGAGGAAGAGTCCCATTATATGGCCTGCAACCTACTCACTCCTCCTACAAGGCAGTGGAGCATTCCAGCCCACAGAGACCACCCACCGTAACAAGAGGTAGCACCTCAGCTTAATACAGGACTGCATCTTGGGAGCTGTCATGGCCACTGACCTCACCTAGCAATTAAAGAGGAGAATGGGAGAGCAGGATCTGTTTCACAGCTGTGGAGTGGGACTGGTGGCCATAAGGGGCAAAGGAGCCTTTGCGTAGACTAAGGCTGGGCCTACCTCAGTTGGAAGCTGACCATGAGCATAAGCTACAGGGTGGTACAAAGCTGCACCCAGGGAACTGGATCCCAGGAGGTTGATATTTAGGTACCAGTAAGAAATTAGAAGACCTACAGTAGCCCAGTAGCACAAATGCAGATGTCCCACTGCAGAGTGTCCCCTCACAAATGCAACCCACTCTCATCAGTAGAGGCCAGCATGTTGTATTGATCTTATAAGCCTGTGGCCCTTCTAGATTAGAGCGTCATAAAGATAAAGGATTCTGGCATTTGTGCAGCTCAATAACCACACACAGCTGCTAAAAATCTTTTAGTAAAAAAGTAAGTTAGATAAAAACAACTTTTCATTAAATCTGAAAAATGTATAGAAAATTGTCTTGTTAAATTAAAAACATGAACTCTTTGGCATACATTATTTCTAAAATGTTACTTGCCCAGAACAGGCTTTTTACTACAAATGATTCTCAGAAATGGTACATCTGAATTTTGCCTTTTTATATCAAAAACCAAAAAGCCCAACCACCCTTCCCCCCCCACCAAAAAAAAACCCCTGCAAGCAAATTCAACGAGCCTTTAAATAGAAGATTAAAAAAAAAAATCCTAGAAAAATCGTTATTTTTCAGCACCAAAATCTCATTATGTAACATGCCCAGAAATAATGTTGGACCACTGGCTAGAGGAGACTTGAGAGGGGCAAAGGGTGGCATGTATGTTGTTGGGACAGACTTGTGGCCTGTGTCTATTGAGCTTTGGGAGTCAGAAGGCCTGGGTCCTTTCCGTGGCTTTGCCATTGACTCCCTGTGGGATGCCAGGAAGGTCATTTAGACCATGTGCCCTTAAACCTAAAAATCCAGTATTGGGAACCACTTTTGAAAATGGGAGGAGGGTCTAGTTCAAGCCTCAGTTTCCTCAGAAAACAGGATAGCAATGCTCATCCTTCTTTGAGAGAGGTGGATTTAAGGTGCCAAGTATTTTATCGCTTCTCTACCCAGGAGTCTCATTTTGAACTGATTTGAAACACACTTAAAAGCAGAGGATTTGATGGGATAAATGTGAAGACTTTTGTTCTCTACTTCAAAATTCTCCTGGTTGAAAATGTTGATAATGAAGTGCTGCTACTCTTCCTTTAGTTTATTTTGGGATGGACTACTTTTTTCAGAGTCAGTGGAAGAACATCAAAGCAGTGCTTTGAAAAATGTCCCAGTGTATAAATAACTCTGCTGAGAGCATAAAAACACGGGCTCCGTTGTGCTTTTCTCTCAGAAGAGCCAGACAGAATCTGCTGTAGGAGGCTACATTATAAAAAAGAATTATTCATTCCCTTTCCTAATTAACTGGGTATTGGTAAAGCATCCCAGGAGAATTTGGCCAGCCAAAGCACAGTGCTCTCTAATGCCCCCAATCTTTTAAGCATTTGAAAATCTGACTTTGCCAACAGCACCTCCACTTTTTGAAAAATCAGAATAAAGAATGTGAGATATTTCAGTCCTGACAAACTCCTGCCAGAGACTGACGGGAGCTGCATGGAATTTATTTCATGAATGCTGACCTGCTGTTGATTGCACTTGGGAAATGAAATAAGAAAGCTTTGTAGCAAGTTGTTATCAAGAAGTCTATGTCCACAGGGAATCAGTATCTCTGGAAAACACCTGATCCAACTGCAGCTCAGAGCAAAAAAATATAGACATTCGCCCCACTAACTTCTTCCATCTCTGTTGATCACAGTATGAGACTGATGAAACTAAACCACTCCTGTCATGGAAGGGATGGTACTGAACTGCAGAAATTCACTCTGCTCAGCCTTTATAGGAGGTTTATTTGGACATGTGGAGATGAGCTTGAATAATTTACCTGGGAGCAAAGACAGTCAATCACTGATGCTGAATGGGTCTCTGAGTGGGTTTGATACTGCTAAAGCAGTGTCTGCACTGACAGCCCCAGAAGCTCATATTCTCTGTTTTATTACTCTCTGGACAGTGGCTGTGCAAGGTTCCCTTACCAAACCACAGCCCTGGACTTCAGAAGTGACCCACAGGGACACCTGTAGCCCACACTTGTCAGGTTTCTGTCTACTCTCCATTCCTTCATGGACTTACTTCTCAGACACCTGGTATGGAAGAGAAATGAAGTGATGACTTTGGTGATATGGACATCTTTCCACAAGGACCTAGACTGAGGTGAACATATGGACAGTGCATGCCCCAGGCGGCTGGGGGGCCACAGCTGCGCTGGCAGTGGCGGGAGCGCGGTGGCGGAAGCCCGGCTACAGTAAGCGTGGAGCTCCCGCAAACATCGCCAGCACTGTCAGCAGGAGGGAGTGGCGAGCACCAACCAAGGTTCGGTGACCACCAGCAGCCAGCGGCAATCATGGACTGCCTGCAGATGCTGCCAGTGGTGTCAGCAGCGGGGTGGTGAGCAGCGACCACCCGCAGGCACCGCTGACACTGTCGGTGGTGCCTTTTTGCAGGGGGTGCACCACCATGCTCAAGGAGTGCACGTGCACCCCCTACACCTCGCCCCTGGGTTAATACGTAGTTCCAGGTAGACCAAGATAGAGGTTTGGGGTAATTCACACAGGCAGACTTTTTTGGTGTGCTTAATATGACTGTGCGAAGCTTTGGTCCCTGATTTGATTCAGCAGAGATTTGGCCTGATTCGGTGGCTGAATCTCTGAATCCAAATTGAATCAGTGTGTCACAACTCAGTGATTTTGGTGCCTCGGCATGATGGAATTTTCCTGCCACATGAGAGCCTTTTGCACAGCAAAAGGTTTTTGTTGCAACAGAAAAACCTCAGTGCAAGAGAGTTCCCGCCATTTGAATGCAAATTTGTGTTCCGCTATTGGCCAGTTCTAAATTATTCCTACGTGGTGGCTAGTAATTGGCTTGCTAGCCGTTTAAAATTTCGTGCGACTTCCGCCCAAGTCGGAGAACTTTGAGCACGCTGCAGAGTGCCTCTAAAGAGATCTGACTTGCAGCTGAGCTGATCGATAGACTGATCACCTATCGATTCTTCTCCCCG
>NW_005842129.1:68477-99716 GCF_000455745.1 Alligator sinensis | reverse complement strand
CCTGCCGGCTTAATTTGTGGACGGATTAGCTGGCATGAGCCTTGCCAGCTGGAGCAACTCACATAGTTGTTCAAGCGACCGGACCACCTGCGTCGCGGCTACAAGCGGCGTAAGTAAAGTTTTTGCAACCAATAAGCTGTGTTTGCCTCTCCATTCACCAGCCCACCCAAACAACCGAGTGATATTTGAATCATCTCGAGTCGGCTCTGGCCTTCCGAGACACAGAGGACCTTTTAATCTCTCTGAACCGAATCTGAACCCTCCAAATCAATTCGGAAAGATTCGGAGATTCAGACATGGACACAGCTTTAAATGTTTTTTCTGCATACCTCTAGGTAGCAGGCAGCTCGTGAATGCTGCAATGCTGGGGTGCATTGAGTGTCCCACAGAATCGCAGGGGGGTGGGGTGTGCCCCCCAGCGCGCTCAGCAGCACACCTGGAAGTGGACCAGGAGCACTTCCAGTCCACTTCTGGGTCCATCAAGGAGCGCACAGGTTCCGTTCCGTGCCCCCCGCCCCCCGGACTGGTGCCTCCTGGGTCTGGGAGCTCACCTGGGCTCCCTCCCAGCCAATCACTGAGCTACGCTGGTACCTCAGGGTATGTAGAATAAGCATTTAAAGCTGTGTCTATGTCTTCAGATTCAGATTCATCCAAATCAAATCAAGGACAGTGATCCAAATCAACTAATCGAATCACTGTCTGAATCAAATAGGGCCCGCTTTGCACAATCCTAGTGCTTAAAGCCTAATTAACAGAAGGAAAAACAAGCCATGTCACAAGGTCACTTCCTGAGTGAGCTCAGGAGCTGTAAGGTCTTCATGCTGAGACTGTCTAGTCCTGACACCAGAACTGCATTCGTGGTCCATAACATGCATGCAAAACTGTACCATGCCTGACAGACAGGGATGTTATGCTGATCTCTATGCAGGTTTGGATGCCTCTTTTATGAGCGGCCCCAAGAATGATGATTCACAACTGAGATGTTACAATTAAATCCCAAAGAAATCCTTTCACAAGTGGTTCACTGCAGAAGGCAATTTATAACCTGGGTTTAATGAAGGGGGCATGCAATTATTTCAGGCAGAAGGCCACTTACTGAGTTTTGGCAAGCCATTGAGGTCTGCATGACAGGCAGCCAGGGCGAGATAAATATTAATTTTCTAAATTTTTTAGGGACCCTGTGGGCCAGATAGAATGGCCTGTAGGGCCACATTGGGCCCATGGGCTGCATTTTGCCCACCCCTGGTTTAAAGGATGCCAGCTAAGACCCCATCCTTCTTTAAATGTTTATTACTGTGAGGAGGCACCAAATTTAACACCCCACCATGCTGGACATAACAAGGTCTGGGTTGTGGATTAATAAAACCTCATCAGTCAGTTGGTTCACTGGGGGCATGTTTACACATGCATTAATGCACTCTTGTTACTGTGCATTAAGTTTAGTACCTCTAACATGAGGTACTAACTAAATGCAAAGTAACCTGTGCTACTACACAGTAGCACCGAAGCATGGTGTTTTCATGACGCTTAATGTGCAGTTGACTCATTCTACTGCGCATTAGTGCATTAGCACAGCTTTTGCTATGACGCACTAATGTGCAACTGAGTTAGTCTGTTGCACATTAAGCATCTCATGTAGACACACCCTGGGTATTTTAAACCCCACATTTCAGATAACGTGGTTGTAATTTTATTGTGTCAGACTCATTGAAATCAGACCGGTAAGGTAGGACAGAGTAGCACCTTCGAGACTAAATAGTTCAGAGCGCGCAACAACCTACTTTGTCAAATGCTTCATTCACACTGACACCTAATCACCTCTGAACCCTAAATCAGCTATAAAAGGGCTTGGATGAAATGCTACATTTTTTGATATCTCTTCCTATAAGTTTTATCTGCATTGTGACATGACTGTATCTTGGTGTCTCCTCTTCCTTGCTTCTCCCATGGGCTTAGCTCTTGGAGAGCAATTAAACAAGGTTGTAGCCCATGTGGATGGGCTACACACTCAGCAATCACTATGCTGGCTTCCCTGGACCCAAAGAGCTTCATAACAATTTAAGACAACAGCATGGTCAAGTGCCTTGCTTCAAGAGAACAGAGAATAGCATGTTGAAGCACTTGGGCACAGGTCTGCTATTCTGTTTTGTGCTGAGATCAGTGAGACTATTCCCATGGAAAGGTCCTACCCATCAGAATGGTAGCCTTTAGTCCTGGTCGAACAAAC
This sequence comes from Alligator sinensis, assembly GCF_000455745.1. Lineage (NCBI taxonomy): Eukaryota > Metazoa > Chordata > Crocodylia > Alligatoridae > Alligator > Alligator sinensis. The sequence continues at coordinate 97,489 of NW_005842129.1, read as the reverse complement.
TGCCCATCTACAGGTATGAAAATTTCTTCAGCTTTTCAATCTGCAGATCCACTATCCATCCTGTCTGTGCCTGACTTGGAAAAGATTGCTCATAAATTGCAGATAGGTGGTTAGCTGTGCTAGTCTGAAGGTAGGAAAGGATGGCGCCTAACTGGTTCAGAGAGGCATGAGCTTTCATAGGCTACAGCCTACTTCACATGCTAGCTTGATAGCATAGATGGAAGTATGTGACGGCTAATTCCTCTCTGAACAAGTTAGTCTCCAAGGGCACCTATGCACACGCTGGACACCTACTTCAACGCATGCTAATTAGCATGCATTAGAGCAGACTCGATTAATCAAGTCTGCTGGAGTGTGCTAATCAGCACACTCCAGCAGCCTCCAGATCACATGTATTCTGCGTCCCCTCACTTCAATGGTGGCAGGGGTGCTTTAGGTCAACGAGCTTTAGTTAAAGTGCCCCTACCAACTTTTTTAAATGCAGGGCGCTGAATACACTAGACACTGTGGGTGCTTTAATTACAGCAGCTCCTGAGAGCTCCTTTAAGTAAATTGCCTCCCCCCGCCACCTTCTGCATAGATTATAGGTTACAGTGCTAAATTTTCCAGTCTTGACCTTAGCCCTGATGAATTAGGTTCCTCTGGAAAGCTGTGACTGACAAATGTACTGATAACGACACTGGCAGGGAGTTGAAGATGAGGGTTACTGGTTCTTTGGATACTGCTGACCTTGTTTGAAGGGAAATTATTCCAGATAAAATTCACCAGTCTGGATCCCATAATTCTGCTGTGAAACTGCTGAGAGAATGACCAGGACTTAACCAGATTTCTGATATAGGAGTAGATCACCTTACATACTGTTGGGTTTTTTTGAACCTCTCTGTAGATTGTGGTACTCATCTCTATCAGAGACAGGACACTGAGCTAGAGGCCTTTGGCCTTGGTCCAGAGCAGAAGTTCCCATATTCTTTTGACCCAAGGGAAAGGACTTAGGCAGTGGTATTTAGGGATTTACATTGGATGGAAAGGGAGCTAATTTTAGGAATAGTGCCATGGGTCTATTTTGGACCCTTCTCTATGAGTCACCTGCTATTTTTTTCACATGGCTTCAGGGTTTTTGTTATGCCAAAGTTATTCACATATATCCAGACAATACTGGTGGTTTATATATCCAGTCACTATCCAACAGTGTGCTGAGAAGTTCAAAAGACAAGTCCATCAGATACAAGGCAAGTTTCCCTAGAAGAGTTGATACTTCATAAACTTGGGAATAACCCATTGGATAGGTATCTATATGTTTCTGGTTCACTTCAGATCCAGACCAGTGGTGAGGAAACTTATATTGTCTGATGGTTATATAACCTGTGGCATCAGCCCAGTTCTTCATCCTTACTTGCCCATGAGTTTGTCTTCATCATTTGACTTATTAGGACCATTTAGATACTGGTCATGATGTCACTGCCTGGTGTGCAAATGGGACTGATTGCTTTGTGTAGAATTCAGCCAAATTACTCACCCCAGCTATTCAGAAAGTTATTTGTTCCCTGCCTTGAAATGCTGGCCAAGTTTGAGGTACCTTGGCAGATGCTGAGACAGATTGTACATATTCTATAGATACAGGTTTTCATTTCTGGTATGGTCAGTCTGAACCCTTTCATTTTCAACTGGAAGGTAAAAATTTGCAATGGATCATGCATCCAAAGTAAACAGAAACCTACACTAATGAACACATTCTTCCAAACTCTGCAAAGTAAACTTCCTTTTCCTTAAGGTTCTTCTTCTTCTGCTTCTGCTCTTGGGAATCAAATTTTCAGATGCCATCCATCACAAGTTGGGCACTTCATCCTGGCCTCTTCCTTGGTTAGATTTCAAAGCAAAGGGGCTTTTTATGTTTGAAGGACATCCCTGTAGCTGATTGTTGGTTTGGCAGAGGTTGTTCACAGCAGTGGAATGGCTGGCACTCTCTTTTAGGGCTTTAAATCTATTGGAAATAGATGTGGGAGATTTATTCTTGGCTGCCCAGGGTCTGGTACACAGTGTGTGACACATCGCTGTGTTATGTGGAGAGATTTGGAGCGCTTGTCAGCTGGTCTGGGAAGAGAATTCCATTACCTACCAGTGGCACATAAAAGCTATCGGGGATATAGCTGGGGGTTGTCTGCGCAGCGTGTTACCCAGAGTTCCAAGGCTCAGAGTTCTGATCATGATCACTCAGAGACCGGAAGCTGGAAGGGATATTTACGTGAGTGAGATGTTTCCCACGGATTCCTGCCTTTTGGCAGTCTAACACTCTGCCACTGAAGGTAATACTAGGAGCTGGGAAAGCCATTTAGGTTCATTATGGATTGAACTTACATTCTGTCCAAAGCTCAAGCCAAAATAAAAACGGTGAGGTTAGAAAAAGTAGCAGGAATATTTCCTCCCAGTCAGGCTTAGGGTTTGTCAGAACAACAGTGAGTAATATTCTATTATTCACTCTATTATTCTTTAAGGACTCTTATATGTGCCCCCCATCCTCCCTTGCAGCTGAAAAAAGCATCCCCTCTGGTGTAGGTAAGTACACTACTGTTATCCCTACTTTACAGGTGGGGAACCTAAATCACACAGAGGGGAAGTGACTTGCCTGAGGTCACATTGTGAATATATTGAGGAACTCAGGAGTCTTGATACAGGGGGAGTGAGGGAAGTTGGATGGATGAATGGGTGGATGAAGGATGGTTGGATGGATGGACATTATAGCTAGAATGATAGATGGAATGACAGAAAGAGGAGCAGGAGAGAGAGGTTGGTTGGGATGATATGGTAGCTACAGTGACAGATGAAGGAAGGGAGAGAAGTGAGGAAAGCTGAGACAAGGTGTGTGTGTGAAAGTCGCAGCTGAGTTCACAGTGAAAACAACCTCAACTTGCTGTAATATGGTGCTTTGGCCAGCACAGGACAGTGCTGGTCTTTGTCCTCTCAGTTGTCTTCCCCTTCTCTCAGCCAGTGACACTGGACTCATAGTTTCTTCCCCCCTTTTACCCAAGTTCTTATCATTTGTAGCCCACAAGGCAAACCTGGATGTGTCTTAATTGTCATAGCAACATGATGCACCTTTCAGTTACCATGGCAACCCTGGGTAGTTTTTTAAATTCAGGAAAGGTAATTTCTCTTCTCTTTGCTCTGATTCTGTTATCTCTCAGCTCACCATTCCCGAGGGACGTGACTCCCTTGCTGGCTCTGCCTTCGGCAAGGTGGGATCTCAGAGATAACAAGTCTCTGCAACTGTGGGGCTTGGCAGCAGCGCCAGTGAAACAGGGCTGTCTCAGCATGGCTGGGGCTGATAGGAGCTTGAGGCATGGTTTGAAGGACAGCTTGTCAATGTGGTGACTACAGAGAGAAAAACAACAGTGCCCTTACTGGATAGGCCATATGGGACAAACCTTGCACACAAGCAGCCTCCCATCCAGCCACAAAGCTCCTACAGCAGAAATGTCAAACATAAAGCCAGATTGGGCCCATGGAGCTGATCTGTCTGGTATGAGGAAGTGGCCTGCCACAGAATGACAATCAGCAGCAGGAGGGAAAGCAAGGACTGACACAGCCCCAGTCACCCTCCAGTTCTGGCATAGGGCATGCAGAGGTGGTTAGAGCCACCACCACCAGCTCCAGGTTGGAGCTGGAATTGCTGTCACTGCATGCCCCTGTCAAGAGCTGGAGCTCTCTCTGCCATGTGCTCTGATCTGGAGCTGGAGCTGCTGAGTTGTGGAAGTTTTTTTGTGCCCTGGTATAGTTCCAGCCTGCAAGGAGCCCTGAGATCTGGATCCAGTCAGGAACACAAGGTGAGTTTGACACACCTGTCCTAAGCAATTATGATCAGTCCCTAATAAAGCCATGGAACTGCTTGCTCCTTAAAGGCTCAGAGCTCCAATTAAAGAAAATTCTCAATCCAGTGGCTTTAACTCAGCCAGCTACATCAAGAGAATGTGCATTCGCAGCTTGTGTCTTGGAGGAGAACACAGAGGGGTGGTGGGCTCAGGACAGATGGATGTGAGTTATGGTGAGAGAAGGAGAGATGAAAATTCCCTGATATGACGCCATTGACTCCACTGAGATGGATGGTCAGATAATGAAACAAGGACAGCTTGATGTTTTATGAGATGAATCAAGCTAGTTGAATGGTCATGAACTACTACAAGACCGTTTCAGGCTGGACATAAGGAAGAATTTCTTTACTGTCCGAGCCCCCAAGGTCTGGAACAGCCTGCCACCGGAAGTGGTTCAAGCGCCTACATTGAACACCTTCAAGAGCAAACTGGATGCTCACCTTGCTGGGATCCTATGAACCCAGCTGACTTCCTGCCCTTTGGGCAGGGGGCTGGACTCGATGATCTTCCGAGGTCCCTTCCAGCCCTAATGTCTATGAAATCTAGTTTCAGCTTCTAATTCTGCTTCAGGTGTCTTCTGTTAATTGATGTTTAGTGATGACCTTGGTGAGGTTCTGAGTTCTACCTACCATTCAGGCTCTATGTACTTGAGCTAAGTAATCTCTTTTTATCCCTGTGACCCTCTCTAGATGACCAAGACAGCAATTTCATGCCAGGGAACTCCACAGAAGTAAGATTTTTGAAGGATTTAGTGTTCCAAGTAACTGCAAAAATAGTGGCTAAATGGAGCATGAAAGCTCCAGGGACTGTAGCAGGAAAGGAACATCCTGGACCAAGAACCTTTGCTTCTGAACTGGCACATGCAGTTTCTGTTGCCTTGCCACTCCTCAGATGTCTGTTTTTCAGTGGCAGTGTGTATCTGCTACATAGATAACAAAGTAGGGGGCATGCGTGCTTGGCATATGTACTGAAGGTAGAGTGGCATTTTGCACTGAAAACAGCTATTAAACATTTGGAGTCTTCTCAATGGATCTAACTTTGTGGGCTCAGAATGCCATTTATGAAAGTTGATATGTTAATCTGTTAAGTGACTGAGTTTAAAAGAACTACAGGCTTTTAAGAAATGGTCCACTTGTGTCAAGCTTTCCTTTGCCCCATATAGTTTAAAAATGGAATAACACAGATTCTTCAAACTCCAGTTACAATTAACTAAAATCTTTGTGTATAAGCTTCATCAGGGGAAAAACACGTTGTAATTAAGTTAAATCGCTATAATGTTTTTTAATTAGTATAGTAGGCTGTGGTCAAAGTCTTAGTGAGACAACTGTGATATCAGAGGTAACTCAGACAGTCACCACTCATCCTCTGCATCTAATTGATACACAGTAGTTCTTTTGGTTGCAGTTTCTCAGAGGTATGATGCAAACTGAACTTGTGTTAAGGATTCCTTTTAGTAGATTACTTGTCTCACATCTCACTGCTCTTTAATGATTCAATGACCACTGGATTTGATAGGCTCCCCATGACACTCCCTTGACTGTGCTGTGCACCAAGATGATAACCAAAGAAACTGGGGCAGGGAAGCAGAGAAAATCCTCAAAGCAAGAAGACACTGTGATTCTGAGATGCTGTTTCCCAGCCATCTCCTCCCCCTCCAGCAATAGGAGTCATGCTGATAGCTGACTATCAGCCAATTCCATATTCACCATTTCACTTAGAACATCACCCTTCCCCTAGGGACAGACAGACAGATGGATACGAACACAAGACTGGAAGGGACTTTCTGCGTCATGGAGTCTAATCCCTGATTGTCATGGGCAATCACATCATATAATCCTGGTCATAGCCTGATCAAGCTCTATTTTAAAAGCAGTTAGGCTTTTGCCTCCATTGCTCCAATTCCAAAGCCCTGTTCTAAAGTCTATCTGATCTGATTGTTAAGAACCTCTTGATTTCTAGGCTAAGTTTAGGCATGACCAGTTTATACCCATTTATTCTTGTGTCAAAGGCATCCTGTAGCTTCAGAAATCTTCTCCCTCCTTAGGTTTTACCCCTAGCTGTGCTGATAGATAACCATCAGATCCCTCTCAGCCTTTCTTTTGCCAGTCTAAACAAGACAGGATCTTCTTGTATCCTCTCAACTTTTACATAAAAACTGCCATTTACTGAGTCAGACCATAGGTCCATCTTCCCCAGTAGCCTGTGTCACACAGTGGCAGAAAGTAGATGCTGAAAGGAAGGGTGAGCTGAGTATGACCAAGGATTTTCCCACTGTTTCTCTCTCACTTGTAGCCTCCAGGATGTAAGGTCCAGGAAGTTCTAATGCAAAGACTCCCTAACTCCATGCTCAATAGCTTGTCCAATCCCTTTTTGAAACTGGCTAAACTGTCAGCTTCCACAACACCTGGTGGCACTGATTTCTAAATTTTAATTACACACTCTGTGAAAAAGAACTTCCTTTTGTTATTTTTAAACTTACTACCTAGTTTCATTCTGTGACCCCCTAGTTCTTCTATGTGAGAGAGAGTAAATAATAAATCACTATTTACTTTTTCTTTACTACTTAGTATTTTGTAAACCCTTATCATGTCTCTCCTCAAGCTTCTCTTTTCTAAACTGAATAGGCCTAGCCCAGTGGGCTCCAACCTTTTAAAGCACTTTTTGAATTAAAGGGCAACCCAGGATCTATCTCAAAGAAAATGTAAAAATAACAGTTTATACAGCTGACACTGAGATTGACTGTCAAAGGTTCCATTCTCTAACAGTCGATGGCGATCTACTGGGTGGTGACTACTGACCTAGCCCCTCTAGTTTCTCCTCATATGAAAGCCCCTTCATACCACTAATCATCTTTGTTGCCCTTCTCTGTATCTTCTCTAGGTCTTCTATATCCTTTCTGAGGTGTGGGGCCAAGAACTGGACACAATATTCAAGGTGTGAACACCATGGATTTATAAAGAGGCATAATAATACTTTGTTTTATTTACAGTTCCCTTAATAACCCCTAACATTTTGTTTGCCTTTTTGATGGCTACTAAGCACTCAACTGATGTTGTTAGCAAATTATCCACAGTGACTCCAAGATTACTTTCTGTAACAGTTAATATAGTTGGGGTTATTTTTGCCCAGGTGCATCAGTTGACACTTATCTACACTGAATTTCATCTGTCATGTAGTTGCCCATTCACTCAGTTGCAACAGACCCTTCTGAAGTTCTTCACAGTCTGCCTTAGTCTTTACCACTTTGAATAATTTTGTGTCATCTGCAAATTTGACCACTTCACTACTCAGCCCCCTTTCCATCCCCCTCCCCATCTTTTTCATTTTTTAAAACTTTTCCATCACCCCTAATCACCCTTCTCTATACTTGTTCTGGTCTGAGTTCTTGCTGGAATATGGGTGACCAGAACTGTACACAGTATTGTAGGTGAGGTCTCATCACAGCTCTGTACAGTGGCACTACTATTTCCCTAGCTGTACTGGAAATAACCTCTCTGATACACTCTAGGTTTGTATTTACCTTTTTCTTGGCCACATCACAGTGGTGGCATAAGGCCATCCTATGGGCAGCTGGTACATTCATATCTTTATCTTCCTCAGTAGATAGATGTATTGACAGATGGGTTTACAGACACTGTCAGGAGGTGAGGAAGAGTTCTGGGCACAAGAGTGCATGTATGCAGAGTGAAGTAAGTAACTCAGAATGGACTGATCACCATCTATCTTGATTGATAGTTTGCCCAGCTGTTGACACAAGACACCTGAAGCACATTGGGCCAGTATTAATGTAAGGCAAGTGACCAATGCTCAGAGTAATACCAAGAACCATAGAATCATAGACACATGACACAAGCACAAGACATAACACCTAACCTGTGACAAGTAAAGTAGGGGACCACGGGAGCCACCTTCCTGCTGTTATTAAGGAGGTAATGTGGCAGGCCAGTAGGGGGTACTCCTGTGTTCAGTCACCCACCTCACTGTACCCGACCACCTTCCAGGCTCCCAGTGCTTCCCTGGGGGCGCCTCACATCTGGCCGACCCCCTTCCTGGAGCACACCCACTAGCCTGGGGGTTCCACTGCCACCACCCAGGGCTCTGAACTGATTCTGGCTCTGCACACCCTGGGTAACACAGGCCTAGTAGCCGTCAAGGGTACTTGATTCACTTCAAGAAGCTGGGCTGCTTCTCTCAGTCAGAAGCACAAGTAGTGGTCTCCCTTAGTCAGCTGAATCAAGAGGACCCCATGGCATAATCTAGACCCACTCCCAATAAGTCTTTCACACTAGGTACAAAGGAGAACTTTATTGGTTACAGAGGGTAGGGTTAGAATAGGGTACAGGGTAGAGCAATATCAGAGAAATCCCATAGAGCAAACTCCCCTGGCTGGGTAGCCTTTGATCACGCATCTGAGTTACTGCAAGCTAAATATCTAGTTAGATCTCAGGTAGCTTACTCACAAGTATCATCCAGAGGCAGGTGGAGATTCCCCCTGGAGGCAGGCAGTTCCTTGATCATGAGTTCTGAAAGAGAGAGCAAGTTTCAGATGATCCAGCTCTTCTCTGTCTCTGAGTCTCCCTCATGGCTGCTGCCCCCTCCTCCTGGGCAGTCCTTTTCTTATATAGCCCTTGTGACCTCATTTACCTGGTCCAATGGAGGTCAGCACCTGTTGGCTGTCAGCCAACCAATTTGAAATACATCACTAGTTGCCGGGCAGACTGGCAGTCTCTAGCCCAACAGCAAGGAAGCCCCTCACCCAGGTATGTGATACTAGTCACGTAGGCAGAGGGAGCAGGTTTCCCCCCTCCCTTAGGAATGTATCCAGCTCAGGTTACTTAAAGAGATAAGGTAAAGGTGTGTCTCCTCTGCTGAGCCCATCCTAATCAAATTGTCACAGAGCAGAGTTTTGGGGGAGAAACAAAGGTGGCCTTCTGCCACAGTTAATATGCACCCAAGGAAGAGGGCCATGCTCCCTGTTATAGAAGAAGACAAGGCCCTCTGCCCCTCAAATGGTGTATAGGGGAACAAGGATGGATCATTCTGGCAATGTGTGTCATGATATAGAATAACGTGGGGGAATTGGAGGGAGGGGGTTTCCTTCAGCAGTGGTGCTAGTGTTGACAGAGTTAAGGAATCCAGGGTACCAAGGTCACAGGTTTGATCCCTTGTTAGTTTAGATGAGGTCCCTTCCAGCCTAATTTCACTATATGACTCCTGGCTCAGGTCAAGAAGAGTAACACAAGGCCAATGTCAGGGCTTGGAGCAGGGGTGGGCAGTTATTTCAGCTGTCGAGCTACATAGCAGGTTTTGAAGAGCTGCACACAATTTTTTTAAAAGATATAAATTAACAAATTATAGATAAAAACAAAACATATACTAAAAAATCAAACATCTAGTACAGCAGTTCTGAACCTTTTTCAGTCAACGTACCCCTTGGTCTCAGAGTGAGACTTCACATACCCCCTTTCAATTGTCAAGATTTTTAAGGCCCTTTGACTATTGTTAGATAATGTATGAAATATATCTCATGTACCCCCGGGGGTACATGTACCCCCAGTTCAGAACCGCTGATCTACTATAACATTTAAATTGTTTTCCAAAAAATAATTTTTGTCTTTATTTTTTGAGTAGTGTATATAAAGATGACTGCATAATAGCTCAAAATAAAATCTTACTCTTGTACGTTGTGTGGAGAGGTGGGTGTCTGGGGGGGTGTGGGGCCTGTGTGTGGGAGGGGTATTGTAAAAGGTTCATAGTTGCTGGTGACTGGTCAACCACTATTCCTTTTCACTTTGGGTTCTCTCTCTTAATGCTCACCCGCCACACCTTGATGTTCAAAAATGCAAAGGAAGAGAAAAAGGGAGGTGAGATCTTCCAGTTATCCTTACTGAAGAGATAGAAGCAAAGGGTTTTCTTCACAGGGCTCTGCCTCCCCTAAACCCTGCCCTTACCACATCTATGCTGGCACAGGCTTCCAGCCTAGCCCTTACAGTAAGTGTGATATAGAGCACATCTACACGTGCTGATTTAAGGCGCTTCAGCTCAATCTAAGGCAGATTAAAGGCGTGCATCTATACATGTGTGCGCTTAATGAGCCTTAAAAATGACAATTTTAGATCTATTCATACCTAAATCTGATACCTGCTTGCAGGTATCAAACTTAGGAGCAAATAGCTAAAGCGCATTACTGCAAGTGTAGACACATTAAGGCACATTAACACTGTGTATGGACTGATTTGGGATTAACTTTAGTCCCACATCAGTCTGCACACACGGCGTTAATGCACTTTGATGTGTGCATATGTAGACACAAGCCTAAATTGCCCTAATACACATTAAGCTAATAAGCATTAGATTTAGGCTCACCTAACTGCATGTGGAGACACCCATAGTGACTGATTATTGACCAGTTATTCTAGTCTCTTGCTCACGAGGAGTGACCACTAATAGCCCCTTCCTTGTGGGTTCACAGCACTTACTAAGTCTTTAATTCATTACCCAAGAAGTTTGCTGCCACTGGATCTTTCCATAATAAGCCCTTATTTTCCCTTTGCGTCTGGCTAAATATCAGCATTCAATTGATTTATTTTCCCTCAGTTCATCAATTAACGAGTTAATCCATGCTCAGCTCTGTCCTTATTTCAGGTCTATTAGTTACCAAGCATTATACCTTAATTCATACATATTTACAGTCCGTCCATTATCAGATGTAACATCATTATTTATATTTCACCAGCTAACAAGTTTCCTGGAGCCTTGTCAACCACTCTTCTTACATTTCCTCAACCTGCTCAGTGTTCTGTTAATACGTCCATTGACTCTTAATTAGTCAGTTCCTATACCCTTTATCCCTGGACTGTCTGGTCTGTGAACCTTCTCAACCATCACTATAATTAATTCTTTTACATTGCATGGATTGATTGAGTCCATTCTGATTCTTTCCTCATTTAACCCATTGAGAGGGAGACAATTTGCTTCTGGGCTTCCCTGTCAATTAACCCAGTTCATCATTCTTACAGAGGACCCTGGGGTTTCTTAAACTCACCAACAGCAGTAGCTCCCTCACCCCCATTGTGGAGCCCTGCACTGCCTTTCCAGTAGAGGTACTCATTCTCCCCTTACCCTGCTCTGGCTCCAGCTTAACATCTCAGTTCCTCTTGTCAATCCCATACCTCCACTTGGTGTGCAGGAGCTCTGGCTCTCTCATGCTTCTCCTCTCTGGGGTGTTCATCCTTCTGACCACCTCAACTTTCCCTTCTGGCTAGTGGGCCAGGGGCTCCAGGATCCCACACACCCATTACACCCCATGCTGGGCGTGTGGGCCACCAAGTTTGCCCTAACTGGCACGTCTCTCTCCACTGCTTGATAAGCCCCGTGTTCCCCAGTAAGTCTTCCTCTGTGTCTGGGCCTGGAGAGGCACTCTGTACTATAACAGGACCTGGGGCTGGTGCCCTGTTACAGATGTGTTGGTGGATGTGGTGGGGGAAGCGGGGGCGGTGTGCGAGGGTGTGGAGTTTATGCGGGAGGGTGGGGGGAATGTGTGTGTGTGTTGGGGTGGTGTAGGGGGATGTGGGTGATTGTGTGGGGAGTGTAGCATTTGTGTGGAGTGTGGGGTATGCAGGTGGGTGGTGGGGGGTGGAAGGTGGGGGGGTAGAGTATGTGTGGGGGGGCATGACAAGCATGTGTGTGAAGGGGGCTTCCTGTGCACTAGGCACTGGGAGCTGGCAAAGGGTGGGGGATGGGAGGAGTTGGGAAACAGGGGTTGGGTGCAGCAGAGCTTACCCACATCGTACAGGTGCGATTTCCCCCACATCCAGCCTGTGGCTATCACCACAGCGCTCCTTATGGGGCAAAGTCCCACTCACTCCCACCCGGGGCAGCTTGTACTGTGCTCCTGTCAGCGCCCACCAGCCCCAGCCCTAGCCAATGTGTACAGCTTTCTGGCAGGGCTGCTCCCAGTATGGCTGCAGCTGCCTACGTACTTATCAGCTCCCCCCTCGTCCTCCTCCTCCTGCTCCTGCTGCACCACTCCAGTGGCCTTCCACCCACTCAGCTGCCCGCAGGTGGCTGCTTATCATGCTGGGAGGGCAGAGTGGGTGGAAGGCGACCAGGAACTGGAGCTGGAGCCCTGTGTGCTGGGGCAGGAGCCTCCTGTCTGCAGCTTCCCCGTGCCCAGATTGGCAAAGCAGTGGCAGGAGGAGGAGAAGCCACTGGAGACGGATGGAGCCAAGCAGTACCCAGGCCACACCCAGAGCAGCCCTGCTAGGAAACTGCATGTGCTGGCCAGGAATAGAGCTGGCAGGTGCTGGGGCAGGTGGGAGCGCAGCATGGGCTGTTGTGGGTGGGAGCAGCTGGGGCTCAGCCCCATGCAGAGCACCACAGGGGCAGCCATGAGCTGGATTCAATCAGTTGGCCACTTGCGGACCAGATCCATTCAGCTGGCAGGTTGGATCTGGCACATGGGCTGTATTTTGCCCACCCCTGGCTTAGAGGATGGAGTTTTCATTGAGGTCAGAAAAACAGGCCAGGTTATGGGGTTAAGAATCCAGGACTTTCCTGATTGGTGAAGGAGAAAGGACCTGTATTGGAAACGCACAGATTTTTGTTCTGCAATGGCCCAGTCTACTCACTACCTCTGCTGGACTGTTCTCAATGATCATTCATTAAGGCTACAATATGCTTTTCTATTTTGTGGAATTAGGGACCAGGTCACACTGGAGGCAGACAAGGGGGTGCTGCAGGAAATGGGGGAACAGGACTGATGTGCAGGCAGGAAGGAGGGGCCATCAGTACAAATGTGCAAACAGGCAGACTCCTGGAGCATCAATACCTGGGGCTCAGGGGCCACTAGGGTGCAATTGGTTGGGCCAGTTTCAGATGTGGCAGGCTGGCCGGTGGCAGCCTAGCTTGATGGCTTGAGTTGGATGGCTCAGGCTGATTGATGGGGGCATTTCCTTTCCCCACTAATCAGGAGAAGGCAGGAGAAAAGCTTGCCCTGCCCTGACCTAGGGGCTCCATGAAGAAAAGGACCTGAGAGGGAACTAACCCCTCAGGCTTTTCCATTGGTCCATTTCCAATCTGGAGGCAGAGCCTCCAGAAAGCATAAAAGCCCGCATGCCCAGCACATGAGTGGCTTCGACAAGGGATGACGAAGATGGAGCTGCAGAAGAGCTGATAGAGCTGACCAGCGGGACAGAGCAGTTGCTCCAGAAGGGCCCTGAAGATGCCTTTGCCAACTGGGAAGCAGAAGGAGACTGCATCCCAGCGCCAGTCATGGAAAGAGCTGTGGCATCGGTGCATGGAGGGTCCAGAGAGTGGACGGGACCTCAGTGGCTGCACAAGGCAGTGCGGGTCCCCAACCCTGCACAAGGCTGGAGCCCCCAGTGCACAGAGCAGTGCACAGCTGGTAGAGCTGAAGGGACCGCCACGGCTACACGAGGCAGCACTGGTCCCCAACCCTTCACGAAGCAGGGTCCCCTTCAGTGCACAAGGTGGTGCACAGGGCTGAGAGAGGGCTGAAAGGCCCAATGGCTCCATGAGGCAGCTTGGGCCTTCCTGCAACAAGCAGCTACCGGACAAGTCGACCATGCTAACGAGGAAGGAAGCCCCAGCAGCCAATCCACAGGGAGAGATAAGCCTAGACCACCAAAACTGCTGGGAGTTGTGTCACCGGGAAGGGGATTGCAGTCCTCAAGAGGGGAAGAGAAGGGGATTTCCATAGAGGGGAGAGGCCCTCCCCCATTTGGGTGATTAAAGGGAAGCCCCATGATGGGGCGGGGGGGTGACCCTCTCTGTGTGGAGAGAGGAGCTAAGGGCCCTGTTTGTTAAGGGTGGCTTCATGCTTATGGGCCCCCTCCTAGTCATGTGACCTAGGGGGGAGTGATGGTGTTTTCTTAAGGTAATGGGTTCTTTTCCTCAGTATCATTTCTTCTTTGAGCACAGTTGTTGTGCTACTGCTATGTTCTGGTTCCTTGCATCATTGGGTTTTTCACTATAAACTTGGGTCCTTATTGTTGTATTATGAGAGGATTGTAAGATGCTTTATTTAGCCTGCTAGTTAGGCTTGCTAGCACAACCCCAACTCAATACCTGAATTTATTGTATTGGTTATCTTTATACATCGTATCTTATTTGATGTAATCTCCCTTATGTATGTTCAGTTATTGTTCCCTCGCTGCCAGGTCTTGATTTGTTGATTTACTGTCTAACCTGTGTATTATTGTTGAGTGTACCCTTGCCTGCTGCCTGGAGGGCCCTGCTGAGGGCAAGGGCTGCACACGAACCAGAAGGCCAAAGAGGGTCAAGGCCTGTGCTAATACAGTGCCTTTGTCTGCCATATCTGGCTGAGACTGCCTGGGTTTAGGGTTAATAAGAGTTATTGTCTTTGTAAACCTATATTTGTAAATTATATGTATATGGAACTATATAAATACATGGAAATATATACAAGTAAGTGTTAATAAGTTTTATAATATATTGTACAATTAAACCTGTAAATAGTTAAGCATCATTGAGTGTCCCTGGTCTGTGCTGTGCTCTGATCTCCTCTGCTGTTTAGGGAAAGGAAATGAGCTGGCCTGAAGCCAGGCAGTCGCACATACCCGCTAACATCCTTTCAATCGAAAAGGGGTACCAGCCGCAAAGCACCCGCTACACAAATGAGCCACCGCTTGGAAGTCAGAGTCTGTAATGCACGGGTATCCATCCTGAAGTCTTGATTTAGTTCCTGCTTTTTTCCTTCCTCCAGCTGATATGACCAGCTGCGGAATTCTACTCCACTTCTTGCCCCAACCTATTTCTTGAGCATCTTCGGTCTCCTCTTATTTGAGGTTTGACAGATCTGTGTGTGCATGCAGGGTCCTCTACAGTGTACAGCATGTTTCCCAGAAGAATGATGCCTGGATCTTGGGTGGGGAATGGTTGGTGTGTGGGCCAGGAGCGATCCGGGCCCTTTTTCGCGCCGCGTGGGCTGTGGCCAGCAGCCCGGGCACGCTGGGTCGGAGAGAACAGGTGACACGCTGGAATTAGGCCCGGGCGCGTAATGGTTGATTTAAGATTATTTAGTGAAAGTACTCGAAGAAAAGAGCTCTGAATAGACTCACATGAAGTTTGCTAGGCTCCGTGGAACTTGTGCACGCAGGGAGAGGGATACGTCGAGGATTGTGCTCGGCGACAGGGAGAGGCTAGAGGCTGATCAGACCCCTGTTGCCTGCTTGAAATGCACTGGGTCCGATAGACTCCGCAGCGGTTAGAGATCTTCACACAGCGTGAAGTCTCCTCCTCCTGGTGTTCGTGGAGTCCTCCCTTGCGGGTTTCTCCTTGGAGTTCTCCAAGTTCTCCAACTTGGGTGGAAACCGCTCAAGCTTTTTATACGGCTAGCAAGCTAATCACTAGCTGTCACGTGGGAATAATTTAGAACTAGCCAATGGTGGGGCACAAATTTGAATACGAATGGAGGGAACTCCTTTGCACCGTGCATTTCTCTTTGCAACTAAGAAATGCACCCTGCAAAGAAAGCTCCTAGTGGCAGGAAATAATTTAGCAGTGCCGAAGCACGCACAAACAAAATCACACCCTTGGGTTGTGACAGTTGGAAACTCAGGGTGATGCACAGGGTGTCTGTCAAGGAGACCTCTGTTTTCCTGCTGTCCCAAAACGACATGGGCCCTGCCACCTGTCTCCATCTTTGTGGCAGCAAGATCAAGACTCCTCCTGGGATGAATGGATGCTTCAAGCTTACTGCAAAGATTCAGTCTCAATGCCACTGAGCACGCTCATCTTCCTACAGCCTTTTGTATAAGGTGTGGGGAGGAGAGGAGAACTTCATTATCTTAGGAGCTACAGGGCACACAACATATGTCCTATGAGTGTAACCTATTCCCTGGACATATGTTGTTTATTATAGGCACTAATGAGCTTAATTATAAAGCTGTCTGTTCTAAGAGTATTGAGTCATAAGGACAGGGATGCCAATCTTAAGTTGTCTCCCTAAGGGAGCTGATGATTTAGTAAATCAGGCGTTGATCTCCAGAGACATGGGTTCAAATCCTACTCTGAATCGCTGATGGGTTATCAGCATCCTTTTATTTCTTTGGTATGTGTCTCACACAGCCACTCAGCAAGACTGATTTTAGAGCTGTTTGGAAAGCTGTACGCATCTCCATGGAAGATTGGGAGAAATGCAAAATGTACATTCTTTTCTACAATTTGGGGAGATTTGGAGGTGCTTTGGATTTTTCATTTAAAGATAATATAGAAATCAGTAAAAGAAACAAACATTTTTGTCTAGGAAAATATCTAATGTTAAATGCCAAATGTTTGAACTGATTACCTTTACTAATGGGAGGGGAAGATAGGGCCTGGGGTAACAAGGGACTGTAAGTCCGTACTGGGCGTGTGCCTCTGGCAGAAATCTGTGGCTGGACACCAGAGTGGGAAAAGCAAGATTTCTTTGGAGATTAGGGGAGAGATGCCTAGACAGAGCTTTGGTGTCAGATGGGAATAGCTGGGGTGCTGAAAGTCATGGAAAAGGTGCATTGTTACTGCTGTGAGGCTAAAGCTTCTGCAAAGATCTCACATTTATTAGCACTGCTTTATCAGACAGATTAAGAGAAGGTCAAGGCCATTCCCTGAGCTCCAAGTGGTAATTGCCCTGGGCACAACAATAACTTTGTTACCTTGGCAAATAATGCTGGAGCAGGTGGTGTGGGAGGAGGTGCCTGTCATTGGCCTAGCTCATTATCTGCCTGAGGAAGTGTAAACACCTTTAGGAAATGAGGAACGGTTTGAGAATTTGGGGGTGTTAAAGCCAAATCATCAGCCATGAAGCTGATGAGCTAGCCACCTCCAGAACCTTCCTGCAGGGCTTCCTGTGACTGATCTCCTATGGTGGGACCCAGGATCTTCTTATACGCTGCTGTGGGCACGTCCTTTCACAGCATCCAGTGAAGTGAGCTTCAGAACACAAAAGCTTGTGATACATCTATCTCTCACACACACACACACACACACACACACACGCATCTACACACGCATGCGTGCATACACACACACACACATGCATCTACACACACACACACAGAGTATAGACACACAGGGTCTACATGTAATATTAACATAAGTTTACTGTAGTAAAATACTATGCAATAAGCTTTCCCTGGGAGCCTATCTACATGTGCACCTGTTGAGAGAGAATTTTCTCCCAATGGGAACAATTTAAAGCAGGGCTACTTGTGCCCTGCTCCTTGTCACTACAGCAGCCAGGGAGAGCTCTAGGCTTCCCCGGGTGCCAGCCCCAGGCTGGCAGGGGCCACAAGGCTGGGCTGTGGGGGGTAGTGTGCAGCTGTTTTCCAGCCCCTTGCTCTGAAGCTGGGAAAGTGTCCTCTCCCCCAAAGCTGTTTCGCAGCCCCCTGCCCCACTCAGCTGGTATCACAGCTGAAGTGAGCCTGGAGCTGGACCAGGATTTCCCACCCAGCTTGGGGCTCACTGCCAGCTGCCCCACCAGCAGGACAGCTCCCAGCCAGCCCCTGGCTGAGTGGTGAAGCAAGAGCTCCCCGGTCCCAGTGCTGTTCATCTCCTCACTCCTGTGGGGAGCTGGGAGCTGGGAGTCCCACAGTGCTGGGACAGGGGCAGGGGGGCAGAAAGAGACCCAGTCCCTGTGCTGATCAGCTCCCAGCTTCTGTGCGGAGCCAAGAGTTAAGAAGCACCAGGACTGGGCCCCCTTGCTTGTGTGGCTGACCAGAAGCAGATTTGCTCCAGGTAAGTCTCTACATGAACCTTACTGTATAGTAACTATTGCTCATTTAATTTAGTACCTGTATTTACAGATACTAGTTAAATGCAGAGTAGACTAATTTACTGCATAGTAGCTGCTGTGTATGGTTATATGATGACACTTTACTGTGTCATAGATTAGCGCAGTAAAGAGTGTCATGTAGACACACTCATGCATACATACTTTAGTTAGTCTATAAGACACAAATTTACCCTACTTTCTACTTGATTTCAGACTAATACAGATAACTATGTTTCTCTGACCAGGAAGGGATACCAGCATCCCCCCCCCCCCCGAGAGCCGTCCCCCCCCCCCCCCCCCCCCCCCCCATCTTAGGATTCTCCCAGGATCAGGAGAAATTGTCTTTCTGTGGCACAGAGTCTAAGAAGCTAAGGAGCTTGTTTCTTATGCTGCTGGGCCTCCTCTCAGCCTGCCCCAGCCTCTGTAATGTTTTGCAATGAAATCGCTTGGCAGGAAAAGCGGCACAAGTGTCACCATGGAGGAAAGAAGATACTGACTCCACAATTTGTATTCTGCAATAGAGCTACACACTGCATTTTGAGCTGGTCCCAAGTCTATTTGGCTACAATGTCCAGTACTATGGTGCTTCAAGACAAGAAGGACGTAGTTAGCTTTGTTAGTCAGAAGTCAGTCAGAAGGCAGGGTAGTTATGAACCTTTACAGGCTAAGTAAGATATATATATATAGAGAGAGAGAGAGAGCACAGGTTTTTATGAATCCAAGTTCACTTCATCACATGCTGTGAAAGTGCAGAGTGCATAGTGCAGAGTATAAAGTAATCATGTATAAAGTATAAAGAGTATAAAGTAAGTTGCCTTCAAGACAAGGTAACAATACCCATCTGATTAAGGACTATGGCAGTATCTCTATTTTCAGCTGTTTTCTGCTATCCAGTTGTCCATAGAGACCTTTTTCTTCTGGGAACTGGAACAGAATTACAAGAGTCCTTGAGACACAGGGCACAGATATGAACCTAGTGAGCCTGAGACAGAAGTGTTGGCTGCACAGAGGGAGCCTCAGAACTGGAGCCTGGAGCCCCTTGAGTAGACTCTGGTTTTACTTGTCAATCTGTGAGAGGTGAGATCTGATCTGCCCCAAGACTTTATCCAACAGGAGACTCCAACTTGCTGTGGCTAAGACCATCCTGCCCCCACTGGCTGCTTCTTGCTATGTCACAGGGTCCTTGACACCATGTTGTAGGTAGAGTGCCTTCCCCAAGCAGCCAGAACTCTTGTGGTAGAGGTGATATCTTTTATTAGACCAACTAGAAAGTTGGAAAAATATATTTTTTTATTTGCAAGCTTTCAGGCTCACACGCCCTTCTTCGGGCAAAGGAGAATGCAAAGATTGCAAAATTTCTCCTAGGTAGAAATGAAACTTCATATTGCACAGGAGAACTGGAGGATGGTATAAGTTTTTGTGGGTAGGAAAGTTCAATGTTTGCAAATTAGGCTCAAATAAAAGCACTGTGACTTTTCCCCAAGCACTGTGACTTTTAGAGCAGGACTGGTAGCCCTCTGACTGCCTTTCCACAGAGGTTTTTGCCAGTTAAAACAGCCTTTCCCTTTCTATTCTCTGTGTGGCTGCTTCACATCTCTTCGGTGTGTCAGATCTGTGGACAACCCCAACTTAAAGGGGTTGTCATGAGAATGAGGAGCTGACGTGCAGACCTAACTGGGGGCACTGGAACAGGGACATGTGGTCTTAATCAGTTTAAAATCTGACTGCCCCAGAGAGGACATTAAAAGCCCCAAGTTCATAAAGGTTGGGGTAGACCAATCATTCCACTTTGCTGAAGACATGCAACTCTATAGATAACAATGGTGCATACATCCTACTGCAAAAAGGGACACTGTACCTTTAATGGTTTCTATCATCCAAATGCAAAGCTTCATCAAGAAAGTGCTCTGAAGTGGCCTGCTCTGTTCAGTCTCAGCATGAAGACCAGATGTTTGTTTGAGAAACACCTCCTTTTTGTTTTAAGAAAGCCCTGACCTCATGTACTTGACCTCCCTGCTACCCCTCTTGACCCCAAAACCTCTTGAGTTATTAAAACCTTGTTATTGGCTTACAGGTCCAGGCGCTTCCCTCATGATTCTGTTGCTGTGCACTGCTGGCTGGAAGCTGGGTCTCTCAGGGCTGCTTCCCCTACCTTCTGCTCCTGGTTACAATCTTCTTACGCTCACTCCACATAGGTACCACAGGAGCCTTCTCTGTCCTTCACTCCTGCTTTTTATGGGCACAGTATCATGGACTGAGGGGTGCAAACTGGTCCATCATGAGCAATGAATATGGACTTTGAAATGTAAGGAACCCAATTAAGATGGTAATACTATTAGCTATTGTATTGCTGGTCATTTTATAAGAAACAGCTAGCGATGACAATGTGATTATCTATCATTCTTGGATGCAGGTATGAGCTAAGCATGGAGCTTATCTGACTAAAGACAATGATGGGAAAGAGACAGAATATTGAGTAGATTAACTGGGTGCAAGAAGGAGTGGAAGAGCAGACATTTAAATCATGTGTGCTCAATGTTGCTTAGGATCCAATCCATTGGTGAGGGTATGACATCCTCACAAGTTCCATTTGTGGCACTGCTGTTTAATTTAGAGAGGAATGGGCCATCAGGAAAATTTACTTGACAGCATCAGGTCCACTGCTGCCTAGGAAACCTTACAGCATTAAGAAGAAAGACTAAGCTTGTATGAAAAACTCTTCTCATGATCCAGTACCTAATGATGAACAGAGATGCATGCCTGAGAAAAGAGGTAATGGAAAATTTCAGGCATCTTCCCTGTTCACCGAGTATTGTCTGGAAACCTGTGGAAATCTGGATTAAATTGGTGCTGTGAAGAAATAAAGTCCATGCTAAGTAGGACCCAGGGGCCTTTTCATATTGAAGATGGCATTATTACTCCTGTCAAACAAATCAGCCAGACAGCTGGGAACTCTACTAGGTGCGTGTCCTTAGAGTCCGGTTAGTCTTGAGAGTTGAAAGCCCTTTTAGTAGCTCCAAGCCCAGAACAGATCAACTGATCTCATCAGTCTTGTCTTGATGCATCTGCAGTTCTGCCTGGGACTGTGACACACTGTGGGTGTGGGTAGATCTAGGATTGTGGTGAGAGGGGTGAATCCACACCTCCTCTGGCTATGTGATGCATGCACAGTGAGCTCTGAGCTCATTAGCCTGTCAGCACAGTTCCTGCTGTAGCTCTGCACATGCTATAACCTCTCTGAGCTCACCAGTTGATCAGTGCAGGCTTTGGCTAGGGTCCCTCATTTCATGTGGTTCCAGAGCCCAGAGAGTGAGCATTGCCATTCACCCTCCCTTTTTCCCCTCTCCCTCCCCCTGCTAAATTCAACAGCAGGGGAAAGAGGGGAAGAGCAGTACCACTGGCAGTACCCATCCCTTTGGCTCTGAAGCTGCATAAAAGCAGGGGCTCTAGTCAGAGCTTATGCTAATGAGCTGGTGAGCTCAGAGTTCACGGTACATCTGGAGTTCTGGTTTGTGCTGATATGCTGGTGAGCTCAGAGAGCTCGGTGGCACCACACAGCCAGAGGGGGTGCAACCACACCACTGCCCCCACCCCGGATACACCTCTGATTGTGAGGAAGTAAAGAGTGGTAAAGCATATTGGGAGGTTGAGGAACCTTGGCAGCATATGAGGAGGCAAGACCAGTGTCAAGGAGTACTCGGCCATATTTGAGGCTGAAGGCTGGAACATCGCCCATATGAGCTGGGAGGTCAGTCTGAGGGCTGAGCACACACGGCACTGGGACAGAACATTGAGAACCAATGATTAACTTCTGGGTGTTCAGTCTGACAGCAGCCTGGCCTCCTGAAAGACAGAAATGGTAAAAGCGCATTGGACTCATCGCTTTACTTTTATACATCATCCAGCCCAAAGCTGGCATGAGCTGATAGAAAACATATTTCTTTCAGTCCTGCAGCTAGTGGACATTTGCGTTATGGGATTGTGGTAGGGCTAAGGAACACAGATTCTGTTTAGGTTGATGTTTAGAACTGGAAATCAGGTTTGGGGATCAGGATTTTCATGACTTCTTAATAAACAGCCTTTATACCTCCCTCAGCCTTTATACCTCCCTGCTTATTCACCCTAAAGCACTTCACAGACAAGGATGGTAATATTGCAAAGCCATCCCAAGACAGGTACGTTCTGTTCTATTCATTTTACAAAAGGGAAAACTGAAGCACAGATGTGGCTGTTCTGATGCTGTATCAGAGACAGGAAGACAATGTAGGAAAATTGTCCCTCAGTGGGTGTCCCTATATGAGACACTTTACTGTGCATGAGACTAATCTACACTAGGGGTGTACATCAGGGGTGTCTACAGCAATGGCAGGCAAAATATGGCCCACGGACTGGAGCTGGTTCACCAGGCAATTTCATCTGGCACCCAGGTGAGCACCCACCAATTAATTGTATCTGACCCACCCTATGGCTGCCCTTTCTGCACTCTGTGTGGGGCTGAATCCAGCCCACTCCTGACAAGGCAGCATGCTGCACTCCCACCCTCACCTGCAGGAGGGCCCTGACCTCTGCCCTGGCCCCAGCCCCAGCCCCAACCAGTGTGCACAGCTTCCAATGGGGCTGCCCCAGTGCCCCCTGCAGCTGTCTGGGGAACTGCTCAGCTCCTCTGGCTTCCAGTGACTCTTCCTCCTGTCACTGCTGCAGCACTCTGAGCAGCAGTTAGAGAAGCTGTGGTGGGCGGGTTGCAGCTGGGCAGGAGCATGGGGCCAGTGCCAGGGCTGGCAGAAGTATGGAGCTGGAACTGAAGAATGCTCAGGGCCAGGGTGGGGTGGTGGGAGTGCAAAACTCAGGTTGGTGGGGCCTGCGCAGGAGGGAGTACAGGACCAGCATGGCTCAATTGCGTGGGGCTCCCTGTGTGATGGAGCCAGCCGGCCTGGCCCCGCTTCCTGCTGCCCTGTGCATCTCCTGGGATTTGGCTGGAGTCATGCGCTGCTGGGGTGCTCTGCCTGCCGCAGGCCATGAGTGCCCTGAAGGCCTGCTGCTGCTGTCACTGTAAGGAGTTGTGTGCCATGGGAGGAGGGGGTGTGTGGGGAGGGAACCCCACACGAACATCCCACCATACATACACCTGCACCCCCCCCATACACACCCAAACCCCACACCTCACACCCACACACCCAAACCCCCATCCCTGCACACACACACCCCACCCCGCCACACACCCCCTCCCCCACTCTCCCCACACACAGCCCCACCTCTTCACCCTGACACATACCTACATACACTCACAAACATGACACGCACACAAACCCCACACACAAATCCCACACCCACCCATACAAACACATACCCCACACTCCACCACGTACACACCCCCATCCCCCAACCACACCCCACACACTCCCTTACATCACCCCACACACCCTCCACACACAATATACAAGAGTAAGATTTTATTTTGACCTGTTATGCAATCAACTCTATATACACTAGACAAACACACATAAAACAGGACAAAAATATTTTTTTAAACAAAATTAAAATTTGTTATAGTAGATATTTGATTTTTAATATATGATTTTCTTTTTTTCTGGTTCCAAGATGGCAACCCCCCCTCCCAAAAGGAGTACATCTGGGGGCAAGGGGATGGACTTCGAGTGGCAAAGGTCGGGGGTTAGGGATGGAACTTCTGGACCCAAGATGACAACCAGGGGGCAGGGTACTCGTCAGAAGGTAGGGCTACCCTTGTGGCTCTTGACAGCTCACTAAAATGGGTTAAGTGGCCCTCCAACCAAAATAATTACTCACCCATGTTCATAGATTTTCATAGACATCAGGGCTGGAAGGGACCTCGGAAGATCATTGAGTCCAGCCCCCTGCCCAAAGGGCAGGAAGTCAGCTGGGGTCATAGGATCCCAGCAAGATAAGCATCCAGTTTCATCTTGAAGGTGTTCAATGAAGGCGCTTGAACCACCTCCGGTGGCAGGCTGTTCCAGACCTTGGGGGCTCGGACAGTAAAGAAGTTCTTCCTTATGTCCAGCCTGAAATGATCTTGAAGTAGTTTGTGACCATTCGACCTCGTCATCCCTTGGGGCGCTCTGGTGAACAAACGTTCCCCCAGATGCTGGTGGTCACCCCTGATAAACTTGTAGGTGGCCATCAGATCACCCCTGAGCCTGCGCTTTTTCAGGCTAAAGAGCCCCAGGGCTCTCAGCCTGTCATCGTAGGGTCTGCTTCCCTGACCTCTGATCATGCGCGTGGCTCTTCTCTGGACTCTCTCAAGCTTCTCCACATCCTTTTTGAATTGTGGAGCCCAAAACTGGACACAGTACTCCAGCTGCGGCCTCACTAAGGCCGAGTACAGGGGGAGAATGACGTCCCGGGATTTGCTTGAGAAGCATCTATGGATGCAAGCCAGCGTTTTGGTCGCTTTACTAGCCGCCGCATCGCATTGCAGGCTCATGTTCATCTTGTGGTCAATGATGACCCCCAAGTCTCTTTCTTCCATAGTGCTAGCCAACATAGCACTGCCGAGCCTATAAGGATGCTGCGGGTTTTTTTTCCCAAGGTGGAGAACCTTGCATTTATCGGCGTTGAACACCATCAGATTCTCGTCCGCCCACTTGCTGAGCCTGTCCAGGTCAGCCTGGATAACCTGCCTGTCTTCTGGTGTGGATGCTTTGCCCCCAAGTTTGGTGTCATCGGCGAACTTGGCCAGTTCTGATCGCTTCTGACTCCAGTGTCCACATCATTAATGAAGATGTTGAACAGTATGGGTCCAAGGACAGAGCCTTGGGGGACCCCACTGGTCACAGGACACCACGATGAGTGACTTCCATCGATTACTACCCTCTGGGTCCGACCCCGGAGCCAATTTTCCAGCCAGCGGATCGTGGAGGACCCAAGGCGACAATTGGCCAGTTTCTCCAAGAGGCGATCATGGGACACCAGATCGAAGGCTTTTTTGAAGTCAAGATATATGACATCAATCTCTTCTCCCTTGTCCAGGTGATAGGTCACCTGGTCGTAGAAGGAAATGAGATTGGTCAAGCAAGACCTACCCGCAACAAACCCGTGCTGGCTATCCCTTAAGATGTTGTCGTCGGCCAGTCCATTAAGGATGGCCTCTTTAATAAACTTTTCTAAGATCTTCCCCGGGATAGAAGTCAGGCTGATGGGCCTATAGTTAGCCGGATCCACTTTCCTCCCTTTCTTGAAGATAGGCACCACATTGGCCTTCTTCCAGTCTTCGGGCACTACACCAGAGCGCCAAGAGTTTTCAAAGATCCGTGCTAGAGGCTGGGCTATGATGCTCGCCAGCTCCTTGAGTAC
This sequence comes from Alligator sinensis, assembly GCF_000455745.1. Taxonomy (NCBI): domain Eukaryota; kingdom Metazoa; phylum Chordata; order Crocodylia; family Alligatoridae; genus Alligator; species Alligator sinensis. Next base: position 72,499 of record NW_005842129.1, on the reverse strand, counting down.
CCTGGGGTGAAGATTGTCAGGGCCAGCTGACTTGAAGGTATCCAGCTTCTCAAGATGTTCCTTCAGAAAGTCAGCATTAAAGGAGGGCAGGGAATCACCCTCACCCGGACTTCCTGGCCCTGTAGCAGGCATGGGCGTCCCATGGGACTGATGAAAGACTGACGCAAAGTACCTATTTAATAGGTTGGCTTTTTCCTGGGCGTCAGTTGCCCCATCTGCTTCAGCAGGGGTCCAGTGTTGCCCCTGCTTTTCCTCCGGCTCCCCACATATCTGAAAAAGGACTTCTTATTGTCCTTGATGCTCAAAGCTAGCTGGAGTTCAGTTGCAGCCTTGGCTTTCCTGGTCTGCTCCCTACAGGACCGGACCAGTGCAGAATAATCCTCCTTGGAGGTGACTCCCATCCTCCACCCTTTGTAGGCCATGTTCTACATGTGTGCCGCATTTTCTCCACATTAAATTAGTCTCATGCTAGTACTAACACATACAGGTACTACATAAATGGCACACTAACTAATGCACATTAGCTCATGTATAGATGCTGGCATCAGGCGCAAATTGTGCCTGGTCAGCCAAATCAGCAGGGGACCAGCCTCCTGCTTAGGGAAGTCATGTGGCTGGCTGCTTAGCTGGCCACATAGCAGGGGCAGCTTGTTGGCTGCCCCAGGCTGGCCTCCAGATCCCTAGCCTGATCCCCTGGGACCGTGCCAGGTGCTGCATGCCCCCTGAGCACTGTGCCCCACCCATGTAGGCATGCATTGGCTGTAGCAGCCCTGCAGACCTTGGCTCTGGCCCCAGGGCCTGTGCCACCACCAGCCTGGCTGGTGGGCTCCATGCCCCACCCATGTGTGCACACGCTTGGCTTTCCAGCCCCCAGACCCCAGCTGTGACCCCCAGTACTGCTGAGAGGCAGAGTCTGCCTCCTGGGCGATGTGCCACTCTGCTGCAGGCATGTACAAACCAACGCTGGCACCAGGAGCCCCAGCCTGACTCCCCACATCAGCTGCTATGTCAAGCTCTCTGACACCAGAGAAACTGGCTTGCAGCCCAGCTTGGCCAGGCCACCAGGGCAAACACCCACATTTATGCCATGATGTCAGACTGCATGCAGGAACACAGCCACCAGTGCTAGGTGAAGGTGAAGGCTCTGCAGGCACAATAGGTCTGAGTGACAGACCACAATCATCGCTCCAGGGTTTTCTGCAGGTCCATGCCCTTCATGCAGCAGCTGGACTGGATCCTGGGCCCCAGAGACTCTGGCAAAGCCTGCCATGTGTACTCCAGCATGAGTGGGCTACAAGAGCCTGTGCCATGGCCCAGCGAGGAGGAGGACTCAGTGGGGAAGGGCCCCTCAGGGCACCGGTTCCAGGTCCCGGTTTGGTCTCTGGCTGCAGCCTCACTTGGCAGCTTTGGCAACCCAGACTGCAGCAGCACATCCCAAACCAGAGGTACTGTCCCAGGATGTCCCATGAGCTAGCACCTCCAGCTTCTGCCCAGAGGGGACCGCTTCCCAGGTGGCCAGGCACCATGCCTTCATGCCCTGGGACACTGCAGGCAGCCAGGGACCAAGTCTGACTGCTGGGAGTTCCTGCCATGCCTGTCCGGTAAGCCTCTCACAGGGAGAAGAGACGGGGGAGGGGGAGAAAGGGGGCACCACAGCCACCCATGTCCATACCAGCTCATCTGCCTGCCCCCAAGCTACATGCCTAGAGCTGGGGGCCCTGGATGGGTGGGGTGGAAGGGGCCTTTCCCTCCCCTCCCTGCCCTGCCTGGCGAAGCTCCCCCCTGCCTGCCAGAGTTCCCCCCTACCAACACGTAAGGAAGCGGGAGTCAGGCCTGAGCTGCCAGAAGCCCCAGCTAGGCAACCAGGGGCCTGTCATATGCAAAGAAACTCACTGATGGCAGTGGCAATACCCCTCCAGGCAATGGTGCATGTTGCGGGCTGGGACACTGTCAAAACTCAGGGCCCCATGCCACATTCTCAGCTGCACCTGAGGCATCATGGTGATCAGCAGCAGCAGGGCACAGTGGGTCAGGCACCCCTCAGTGCACTCAAACAGCTTGTTGTGTGCCTAGGGGACTCTGACTGGGGCATGCTTGGGGCACAGACCATGAGCCGTGAGGGCTCTGGCCTGGGGCACCTCTCCAGAGAGGGCTACTGGGGGGAAAGCAGAGGCATCACCAGCTCCACATCCTAGGCAGGTGGGAGCCCCTCACCCCCAGACACCAGGTGGCAGAGGCCCAGCAGCATGAAAGCAAACTGCCAGGCCTGTAGGGAGAAGGTGGAGAGTTGGTCCAGAGCTGCTATGCCAGCTGCCAGCAAGAGCCAACCCCAGCCCAGCTGGGGTAGGTGACAGGTAAGGAAGGCTGCCTGCAGCAAGTGAGCTGCCTTCCCCTACTGTGGGAGCAGGGAGCAAGGGCTCAGCTGGTGGCTGCCTGTGGAAGGGCCCACCCAGCCAACTTACCACGGTCCCTGGGCACCTGTGCATGCACGACCCCCAAACTGAGGCTGGGCAGCAAACAGCTGCTCAGTACAGTGTATGTTATCTCTGAAATGCTGCAAATTCTCACAAAGAGCCTCTCTGTCCTTGCTCTGCAGCTCCAGCTGCTGCATGTGAGGGAGACCCACCAGCAGAGATGGAGCTGCAAGGATGTTGGCTGACACCCTCTGCATGCACTGCCTCCACCTGTGCTTGACCCAGGACTGCCCCTGCTCCTGGTCTTGGGCTTGGAAATCCCAGGACCTGGCAGGGGAACAGGAGAAGGACCAGGCATACCTTGCCTTCAAGGAGAGGCACATCACCCTCCTAGCGAGGCTGGTGGAGGCCCAGGACTGTCAGGGTGCCATGGTGGCCTAGGCAGTGGAGACAATGAAGGAGGACATCCAGGTCCTCAACACTGTTCGGGCCCTGGCAGTCAGGTTTGTGTCACCCAATGCCCAGCCCCGGGCCCCACCTAGCCCCTGGCAGCCTCCTGCAGCCCATGCCAGGCCCAACAGTGGGCTTGGAAGGAGGTGCAGTGCTGCCTGTACTGGCCAGGGCCCCCTGCCCCTGAGTCTTGTCCACCAGCAGTCTGGTCCCCTGCCTGGGCTGCCGCCCACTGCTCACCCTGCCACAATGCGGTCCCTGAGCAGGAGGTGGCTGTGGTTGGGCCAGCCCCACATGTGGGTTCTGCTGGCCCCAGCCCTGTAGAAGAGGAGTGGGACTGGGCTGAGCGGGATAGACAGCACTGGCCCTCACCCCCAGGTCAGCCCCCAGCAAGCTGGAGACACCATGGCATCCACACCCATGGTGGTGTGGCCAGAGGCTGGGGTGCCAGGAACCTCTCCCTGCACCCTAGATGCCTCCACTCCATGTCCCCCCCGACTCCCCTTCCCCAGCTGAGAGTAGGCAATGAACCACTGCAAATAGTTTAATAGGAAAGAGAGTGCTTTAGTGGTGGTGGGCATAGGGGTTAGGGAGGGGCACATTGTTGGAAGGGAGGGTGCTGTTGGGAAGGAAGGAAAGGACGGGGAGTCTGTTGCTGCGATGGGGGTTGTTGTGTAGTGTGGTGGAGGAAATAAAGTTTGTTGTTTCTTGCAAACTGTCCATAGTGTGCATGTTCTTGGGGTAGCACTGTGGGCCCAGGGTCCATGGGCAGCTGCCCAGGCACCCTACTATGAGGACTGGAGGAGGAGGTGGTCAGCAAGAGCCTTGCAGACACAGCACCCTGGCTGCCACTGCCAGAGGGAAGATGAGGAGCATCCATGGCATGCTGGCCACCAGCTCCTGGGAGAACATCCTCTGACAGCCTGAAGCTGCTCCTCTGTGCCACCTGCCAGCCTGAAGCTGCGCCCCCCCGGTGCCCTCCTGTGCCCTGCCAGCCTGAGGCTGCCCCCATGCCCCTTGCCAGCTCAGGGCTGGCATCAGGGCAGTGTCATGACCCAAAAGGCATGATTGTGTGTGTGTGCTTCGGCACCAGAATTATCCCCATCAAGTTGCAGAGCATTGCACGGGAGTGTTTCCTGTTGCAGAGGAAACCCCGGT
>NW_005842129.1:68219-68429 GCF_000455745.1 Alligator sinensis | reverse complement strand
AGAGTTTCCTGTAGCAGAGGAAACCGCGGTAAAGGGACGGGTTTCCCGCCTTTTCTGCAGCTTCTTTTGCAGAGTGCATTGCTCGAGTTGCAAGAGGAATGCACGGTGCAAAAGAGTTCCCGCCACCGGTATGCAAATTTGTTCCCCGTGATTGGCTAGTGCTAAATTATTCACACGTGGTGGCTAACGATTGGCCTGTTAGCCGTATAA
>NW_005842129.1:62244-65267 GCF_000455745.1 Alligator sinensis | reverse complement strand
GTACTTACGATTCCTATTTTGGTGGCTCGTTCACCCAGAGCATCCGGAGCTCTGCACCGTGGAGCCTAGCAACCTCCACGAGACCATCTGTGTTGTCTGTCTGTAACCGCAACTTAAGCAAGTTTTCCAGCCTACACCACTGCCATCTCGGTGCAAGTAAACAATCTTTTAAACTACCGCTACGCGTCTGTGCCTAATTCCAGCTCGACGGCCTTCCCTCTCCAACCCGGCGTGCCCGGGCTGCTGGCCACAGCCCGCATGCAGTGCGAAAAGGGCTCGGGTCGCTCCCGGCCCGCACAGGCAGCTGCAGTTAGAGCCTGAAGCTCTCCCCTGGCTGCTGCAGGGAGGCAAAGGAGGGCAAGAGCAGCCCTGGACCGGACTGCTCCCATTGCCCACAAACCTATACCCAACAGGATGCACACGTAAACACATTCCCATCCAAAGCTTAATGTGCCTGAATTTACTGTGAATTCAGGAACATTAACTGCACATGCACACACACCCAATAGAACCACTATTTGCTCTGGTTAGGACTAGACTTAGGTTTGGTGTAGGTTGCGGTTAGCATGGCAATGAATCTTTGAATTCTGGATAGTGTTAGTGCTATGCTGCAGGGATCACACAGGCTGCATGAGATCTGTTTGCATCTATCCCTCACTGTGTGCATGGGTAAATGATAGTTGCCACAGACCTGAGGAGATTTCATCCCATTCCTAGCAAAGTAATTTGGAAGGGACTGCATTCAGAAGGTAGAAAATCCATGCCAGCTTTTGTCTCTGAACATAGATTCCGCTCCATGAAATTTTCCCATGTGACCTTCTCTAATTCACTTGGTCCCACAATATAATGGCCATGTTACAAGTGGCCTTTTGGCCCTGACCATTAATTGAATGCATATATGCAATGCTGCATACAGAGGAGATGAACCAGAAATGGCAACTAATTGCAACGTGAACTCCAGAGGGACAGACTATTCATCAACTGGCAGTCAGCCTTTTCTGGGAGCCAGATTTCCACTAACAAGCCAGCCCTGCCATTGCAGAGGTGCTGTCTCCTTGGCAGAGAAGAGGAGGCTATGCATGAGTGCCTTATTAGGTTAGCTTCCAGCTTTTAACTGATTCCTTGTAAGGCCAAAGAGAGAACTGAAATGAGGTTCATAGGATGTGAGGTCTACTCATTGAGGCCAAAGGGGCTGGGTTGAATGAATGGGTCAGATTCTTCTCTGGGTTAAGTAGGTGCTACTTGTTGAAGCACAATGTGAAAGAAAAAGGCAATGCATAGAGGAGAAAGGGAGGGGGAAAAGTGCCCAGTAGAGGTAGCAGTGTCTGATCAAAAAGCAAGACTCCCCTGTCCCTGAAAGAAACCATATCCCATTGCAAGAGAGTGTTCAAGCCTCCACCCTGCCCAGAGACTCCAAGACTTCCCTCTGGGAGACCTACGAGGCTCCAGTTTATTCTGGGAAGCACAGAAAGTCCATTGCTCCCCTCATTACAACCACCATGGTCCTGACCTCAGCTCCAGGCAACCAGCAGAACATGACCTTGCAGGGACCCAGATTCATAGGTTATAAGGCTAGAAGTGACTACTATACTCATAGTTTCATAGTTGGTAGGGTCGGAAGGGACCCGAGCAGATCATCAAGTCCAGCCACCTGCCAGTGGAGGCTGAACAGGTTCAAGTCCCTTAGCCTCTCCTCGTAAGGCCTGCCCTGCTGCCCCCTGATCATGCGAGTGGCCCTCCTCTGGACCCTCTCAATGCTGTCCACATCTCTCCTGAAGTGCAGCGCCCAGAACTGGACGCAGTACTCCAACTGCGGCCTGACCAGTGCCGCATAGAGGGGGAGGATCACCTCCTTGGAACTGCTTGAGATGCATCTGTGGATGCATGACAAGGTGTGGTTGGCCTTCCTGACCGCGTCCCCACACTGTCGGCCCATGTTCATTTTGGCATCAATAACCCTTCCTGCCGCTGCCCTGACGAGAGGGGAGTCCCCCAGCCTATAGGTCTGCTGCTGGTTCTTCATCCCCAGGTGCAGCACCTTGCACTTGTCAGTGTTGAAACCCATCCTGTTCTCATCTGCCCACCCCTGTAACCCGTCTAGGTCCAATTGCAGTCTATTCCTCCCTTCTAGCATGCTCACATCTGCCCACATCTTAGTGTTGTCAGCAAATTTGAACAGGGTGCTTTTTACCCCCTCGTCCAAGTCACTGATGAAGATGTTGAACAGCACAGGTCCGAGGACCGAGCCCTGGGGGACCCCACTGCCCACATCCCTCCAGGTCAAAAATGACCCATCCACCACCACTCTTTGAGTTGCTCCAGTTAGCAACCCATTTGATTGTGTATGTGTCGACGCCACAGTCCCCTAGTTTTTTTTAATGAGAATGGGGTGAGACAGTGTCGAAGGCCTTCCTAAAGTCCAGAAAGACTATATCCACTGCTACCCCTGCGTCTAAGGATTTTGTGACCTGGTCATAGAAGGCCACCAGGTTGATCCGACAGGACCTGCCTCTAATGAACCCATGTTGGTTGCCCCTAAGCATAACCTCCCCTGCTGGCCCCTCGTGGACATGCGCTAGGATAATGCTCTCAAAAAGCTTACCCAGGATCGAGGTAAGACTAACTGGCCTGTAGTTTCCTGGGTCCTCCCTCCTCCCTTTTTTGAAAGTGGGAACCACATTGGCCTTTTTCCAGTCCTCTGGCACCACACCAGAGCACCACAAGTGCTTGTAAAGCCGTGTCAGGGGTCCCGCAATGACCTCTGCTAATTCCCTCAGCACTCTGGGGTGGAGGTCATCAGGACCAGCTGATTTAAATACGTCCAGTCCCTCCAGAAGTTCCCCGACTAGATCCTCACTGACCCTAGGCCTGGGTACTTCTCCCCCAGGGCCTGAGGGGGTCCTGGCAGACGGGCTGATCTGGTCCCTGCTCAGGAAAATGGAGGCAAAGAAATCGTTAAATAGGTTAGCCTTGTCATCTGGTGCGACAACCAGATTTCCTAGCATGTCTTGCAGAGGCCCCAC
>NW_005842129.1:22887-61618 GCF_000455745.1 Alligator sinensis | reverse complement strand
GTGAGCTGACTTAAGAATTCCCAGTCTAGCTCTTCCCCCTGGTTGGGTGGCCTGTAGTAGACCCCCACCGTTAAGTCCCTTTCCCCTCGACTCCCTTGTATTCAAACCCAGAGCACTTCAGTGTGCCCCTCATCTGACCTTGTGCTACTAGATGAGGATGTGTATTCCTCCTTGACATAGAGCGCCACACCCCAACCTTTCCTCCCTGTCCTGTCCCTCCTGTACAGCCTATAGCCCTTGATATTCACCGCCCAGTTGTGCGTTGGGTCCCACCATGTTTGTGAGCCCCACTATGTCTGGCTTGGTGTCAGCTAGCAGGAGAGTAAGTTCCTCCTGCTTGTTCCCTATACTACGAGTGCTTGTGTAGAGGTATTTGAGGCCTCCTGAAGATGTGTGCACTGGCTCCCTAATCTCAGTACTGCCCGGGCCCCAGTTGCTTACCTGGGTATTCATTCTGCTTGTCATTGGTCCAGGCTGGGTTGTTCTTGCTGGTGTCTCTTGGTTTTTTGGTTCGAGGCTTCCTCCGCCCTCATCTTCCCTGTCCCCTGATGAGCCTAGCTTCAAGCCCGCCAGAGGAGATCCACCAACTTAGAAGAGAACACACGCTTACCTTTGGGGGAAAGGTGAAGCCCATCCCACCCAAGCATGTCTCTCGTGATGTGCGGGTCATTGTCTAGGAAGCTGAAGCCTGCCTCAAGACACCATTCCTGAAGCCACCAGTTGGTCTCTCTGATGCAGGTCTGTAACAGGTATCTGCTCTGGGCTGATCTAAAACGAGGCCCGTACACCTGCTCCTGGGGCAACCGCCTGCCTTCTCACCTGCCATGCCTTGTTGTTAATTGATTAATTGCTGTTAATTAGAGGGAGGCTGCCCTTGTACTGCCCCGCTGCCAGGGAGCACTATCTGCAGCTCTGTTACCTCCCCTACACCTTAGTCCATGCCTCGCAGATGAAATAGACGTTATGTCCTAGCTTTATTACAATCTGGCTCCCTTTTTGTCCTCTCTGGGCCTTCCTTCCTTTGATACCTGCCCTCTCTGGCACTAGGGCTCTCCCCAGCCCTACCTCACTGTGTGCCCTCCTCTCTGGGGCCTTCTCAGCAATGCCCCCTCTCTGGGGCTCCTCAGTAATGCTGCCCCCTCTCCGAGGCTCACTGCGCCTGCACTGGGGCTTCTCAACTGCCCCTCTCTGGGGCTGGGGTCTGTGCACCCTGAATGCTGCACCCTCGCTGATGCTGGGGTTCCCACACTGCTGTGGATCCCCTATGAGGCCTCCTCCATCCCCTGATAGCCTCACCCAAACCACCAGTTACAAACAGCAACACAAATGTAAGCCATTTGGCTATAACATAAATGGAAGCCACCCAGCCATAACAACGGTCCAGCCTACCAGGGAATACTCCATCCCTCAGCAATGTCAGACGCTGCACCTTCAGTCAGGCTGCTCCTCTCTCTCTTCCATGAGAGCAAGAGAGCACACTCCTTCCTTCTTGGCTGTTGGCAGGGAACTGCCTCTGGCCCCAGCTCCTAGGGTTTATAAGGGAGCCAGACCCTGCCCCTTTCAATCAGCCTTTCCCTAGCAGTTTCCCCTCTTTAGGAGCAGGGCACCTAAGTGCTCTGCAACAAGGTCTCATGTCGTCTTCCACGTCCGCTCACTGGTAGAACAGAGGAGAATACCATCTGTGCTCCTATCTCATTTAATCCAATCTCCTTTAAGACACAGGTCCTAGGAATACTATGGATTAATTCCTGGTTGGATTATAACAGATCATTTAGAAGCCCATATACCCTTGATCTAACCATTGCCAGTGATAGGGAATCTTCCCCAGCCCTTGGCAAGTTGCTCAAAAGGCTAGTTGCCCTCACTGTTCAACAATTGTGTCTGATTTCTAGACCACATTTCTTAGTTTCAGCCTCCAACGACTGAGTCTTTTCTGCTGGATTGAAGAACCTGCTGCTATTACACTCCTGTTCTACATTCACAAGGCTAATCACATTTGGAAAATGTGTCCACGCTCTTTGGAAATCTGTGTAGGATTTCTGTACTCAGGGAATACCCAATGCTGAGCCAGATCATCCACTGGTATATATGACTGTAACATCATTGACTTCAATGCACTGTGCTGATTTCTACCAGCATGAGGACCATTACCTGAGGGAAACTATGAGAAATTTCCAGAAAGGGAGAAGTGGAGCAGGAGTTGTCTGGGGGACAAGGAAGCAAAACCCAGCACCTGGCCCCATTCCCATACTGAGGCCAAGGGAAACATTGCTGGCATCTGCATGTGGCTGGTCAAGAAAGAGAGCAGAGGGTGTTTGTATCAGCAGTGTGTGTTGCTAATGGTTCATACTCTGATGATACTGAGGAATACAGCACTGTATACAACTGGATGAAAACTTTGAACAGTGTGGGGAGACCATGGGCCAGAGCATCAGCTGCTTTCATCTAGTGGCTGGAAAGATTGCCCAAAACACAGTCCCAGTGCTTCAGAGATATGCTGCCTCTGCCTCTGCTCAGCAAACCAGAACAGTTGTGTTGTGAAGGTTTTGCCTGATACCATGCTAAAGTCTTCTTCAATGCCCCGCCACCACAACCAGCAGCATCCTGACTATGGTCCTGCCATGTGTTCCCTTCCACATTTGGTCCCTTCTCTTAACCAACATTGCTTAACACTTACCCCTGTGCACACAGATTCCAGCAACCCAGTCACTCTGATTTACCTTGGACAGGCTGCTGGATGCATGAGAAGCACCTAATTGCTATGCCCACCTGTGTGGGAATCTGGGTGAGTATAGCAAAGGCATAGGAAAAGATGATTCTCTCAGGAAATAGTGGGAAGCAGCAGGCTGCCTGAGGTCTGTAAGGTATGAGTAGAAACAGGGGACAGAGCCATGACTTCTTGGAGCCCTGAGACTCAGGAGTAGCCCTAAAGGATACAGGCTGCAGTCCTCTTGGAAAATCTTAAGGCAGGGAGTGCCCTCTGGGCTGCAAGTGGTGGTTGCTCCCAGGATTCAACAGAGCTGGGACAAACACTTTGCCACATTACCTTTGGTATCAATGCTTGTAGACAGCAAGTAACTGGGTAGCAGATATCAGCTGAGTTGCACTGATCTTCCATGGTGCTGGCACTGTTGCCAGCTCCCTCTATGGGTCCCTCTATGGCTCATCAGCCCCATTTGCTCACTCCACCCTGCCAGCACCTCAGCTCTACCTCCTCTCATGCTGGGAGCTCTTCTGGAGTCAGACTAGCTACAGTCACTGGGACAGTCTGCCTCACACACCATCCATTGCCAACACTGAACTCCTCTGTACTGTATATATGCTGCTCCTCCCTTGTGCTCCACTCTTTGTTTGCAGGCCTTTCATCCATTCATCCATCCGTCCGTCCGTCTGTCTGTCCATACATCTGTCCATTCATCAATACACTTAGGGAACCTTTCACCCATTCATCACCAACCGTGTTTGTGCTGCTGCTCCACAGTGCTTTGCTCTGTGTCTGGTGTTGCCATCACATCACTGTGATTACCAGCTCATTCTGCCTATGGGTCCAGCTTCCTTCAGAATCATCCACCTATGTCACCACTCTGCATTGTGGGATTTGGGCAGCACAGTATCCAACCACATGTTTCCCTATGGTTCCCATTCAAAGGCAGCACCTCTCAAATCCTAATCTTTCTTTCACTGGGAATATGACTCCCCCCATTACTCATACCCCTCCCGTCCAAGGCCTTGTTTTTTCAGTCTTCTTGATCGCACCAACCTCCTATTTCATAGAATCGTATAATCGAAGGGCTAGAAGGGACCTACAAGATCATCAAATCTGGTCCCCTGCCACGGGCAGGAATTTATTAGGCTCAGAGGAGCTCAACAAGGTGCTTGTCCAGTCTCATCTTGAACACCTCCAAGGATGGTGACTGCACCACCTCTGCTGGGAGTGTGTTCCAGATTCTGGTAACCCTTACAGAGAACAAGTTTTTTCTTATGTCCAGCCTGAATTTACCTTCTATTAGCTTATATGCCCATTGGTCCTTGTCCTCCCTTGAGGTGCCTTCCTGAAGAGTTGCTCCCCTATATCTTGATGCTCACCCCAAACGTATTTGTAAGCAGCTATCAAGTCACCTCTCAGCCTTCTCCTATTCAGACTGAACAGGCCCAGTTCCAGGATCCTTTCCTCATAGGGCCTGTCCTCCATGCCTCTAATCATACAGGTGGCCCTTCTTTGTAAGCTCTCAAGATTATCCACATCCTTTTTGAAGTGTGGTGCCCAGAACTGGACACAGTACTCCAGATGTGGCTTCACCAATACTGAATAGAGAGGGAGGAGTGCCTCCCTGGATCTATTGGCAACACATCGGGTGATGCATACCAGAGCTCTATTTGCCCTTCTGGCAACCTAATTACACTGTTGGCTCATGTTCATCTTCTGGTCTATCGTGATCCCCAGATCCTGTTCAGAAGCTGTTGCAGCCAGTGGACCACCACCCATCATGTAGTTATGGTGAAGGTTCTTCCTACCCAGATGAAGAACCCTGAAAACCTCATCTGATTTTGTTCAGCCCATAAATCCAGCCTATCAAGGCCATCCTGGATCTTTACCCTATCCTCTGATGTACCCGCATTTCACTACAGCTTGGTATTATCTGTGAACTTAATCACTGAGCTTTCCACCCCCTGATCCAGGTCATTAATAAATACGTTAAAGAGCATGGGCCCAAGTACCGATCCCTGGGGGACACCACTGGAGACGGCCCTCCAGGATGAGTCCATCCCATCAATTACAGTTCTCTGGGATCAGCCGCTAAGCCAGTTGTCAACCCACCTCACCGTAGACTGGTCCAGCCCAGCACCCTCCAGTTTGGTTGAGAGAATCCCATGGGAAACAGAATCAAAGACTTTACTGAAGTCTAAGTAAATTACATCAACCTTGTGTCCCTCATCTAGGTTAAGGTAGCTTGCACATTTCTTTCCTCCTGCCTCTCCTCATTCATGCCTTCCTCAGCAATCCAGGAACATCTCAGGTGAGCTTCTTAGGTGGAGGCAACCAAGGTAACAGGCATCCAGGTGGAGCGGGCAATATACTCCTGTAAGGGGGATAACTCAGTGGGGCTGCTGGGGAAGGACACTTGCTGAGAACTCAATAGGAGTAACCCAGAGACTCATTTTATTTCCCAGCACCAATCCTTTGACATGGGTCAGAGTTACTAAGGGTCAGTACCCCTGCACCTGATACCCATGATGGGTCTACCAGTGGTAATCTCCATACCATATGAGTCCCTTGTATTAATTTATCCTGCCAGCTCTACATCTAATTGAAGAGGTCTTTCTCTGAAGAGGTCTTTCTGCATGTCTTGTAGCCAAGAAGGCATATTTTCTCCTGAGAAGTAATTATGGACAGGGGAAGCCTGGGGGATTGGTTCAGTTCAACATTCTCCTTTGGTAATAAAAAGGTATGCAGTGGCTTTGACCTCTGACTGCCATAAGCACTGCACAGAGCTGTTATTGCCTTCTTATGACATGAACACAAATGCATCTTTAATTCCTTCCTGAAGCTCCATGAACCATGTAGCTTAAGTAAGGGCAGCCTGGGACTTGTTAGAGAACAATTTATGTGACATCACATGGTGCTAGATTGGAGGAGGGCAACTTAATCACTTTTAATTATGTTCTGTTGAAGCCATGCCAAATCTTTTGAACAGAATTAGACCTCAGGCCTCCCTTTGCCTCTCTGTCATTCACTCCAGTTCACCTGGAGACTCAATATGCAGTAGCATCCATAAAGAAACTCATTACTACCTCTTTACCACTAACTAACTCAGGCCCAGGCCTACTGCTGGGGCAGTAGGAGAAGAACAGTCTGCTGAACAGAAGCATTTTTTTTTTTGTTTTATGGCCAAGAGAGCACAGGGTAGAAAATGCTTGGTGGTTTGGAGGAGCAGAATGGGAGAAGGGGCTCTGATTTTCGTATCTGATACATTCCTCTTTTTGCCAGCTTCCTTGGGTTGAAATCCTGGAGTTCCTCAATGTTTCTATGATATAACAGTCAATACCATGGTGGACTCTACCAGAGCACATATTGCTGAATGGCTATGCATGGGAACAAGCAAAAGCACTGATAAAATCCTTGGCAAAGCTGTGCAGAAAATGGGAACTGGGTGTTCCAGGAACAGCTCCATTGAAAGGACAGGGTTTGTTATCAACACCTTCTGCAGAAAATGTGAACCTTTCAATAAAAACACAAAAAGCCAGAAATTGACTAGCTGAGGATAAAAATTGTCCCCAAATGCAACTACCAATTGTCCCCAATATGCAACTACCTCAAAGTTGCAGAAATTGAAAAATATTAAGCCTAGGAACTTCCCAGATTTTCAGGATTTATTTTGCAGAACAAAAACAAATCAAAACAGGGGAAACTGAACCTTCCCACAAAAATGTTTATCTGAAAACCACGCTTTTCATTGAGAAAGATGTTTCAACAGAAAATGTTCAATCAACACTATCATTAAGTCTGATTTTTCTCTAGCTTCCCTTGCATGAAGCAAGGGAATGCTGTTGATTTTCCTGGTACAAACAACAAATTGCCAACTCTTGGATTTTACTGCAAATCTCTTACACTGGGGCTTTCTGAAACACAGCAAATACTTCAAGACTTACAACAAAAATGCAAGAACTAGCTACATATAGAAAAGACAGAGCATCACATGAATGAGAAAAAGATTACCTACTTGCCATTCTCCTCTTATGAAGAGTTACATCATTCAATAAGGGTGCAAAACCAATGCATATGATGCAACTAGCTAATTACACACCATGAAATTTGGTTGTGTCCCCCCCTTTGGATGTACCACATGTGCAGTAAGCTCTGAGCTTATTAGGTGGTTGGGACAAGGTCTGGCCCGAGCTCCTGCTTTTGCATAGTTCCAGCACACACAGGGTGAACATTGCTTATGCTGTTCACCCTTCCTCTTCCTCCTCCTCTGAATTCACCAGCAGGGGAAAAGAGAGGACAAGTGGAAGTGGTAGTGCTCACCCCAGTTCTCCAGAGCCACATGAACTCATGGACTCTGGGCAGATCCTGTTCTGACAGCCCACATGCAATACAGTCGGGGGGTGGGGGTGGGAGGGGGGTGACCGTACCACCACACCCCTTGGATTTGCCTCTGCCCTGATGCTTCAGAAAAAAGAAAAAGAACAAAAAAGGAAGGAAGAAAGAAAAGAGAAGAAAACACAAAACCCAGATTGGATCTGGTCAAGAGAGACCTGAGGGAGAGAGAGTCCTTCCTGACCCTGGCTGCTTAAAGCCCTCCAGAAGCCTGAGATTTAATTGTAATGATTATCTTAATGTGGAACTGCAAGTGGTATGAACAAGTTGAGAGTGAGCTTCTTCCGCCCAAGGCCCAGGAGGGAAGGGAATGAATAGAGGGACTCCAAGATTTACAGATTATAGGGCAAGCAGGAGCCTCCATAACCATCTGACCCCTTGCACACAGGGCATAGAAGGGGTTCAATTAAAGCAGGCTTTTTAGAAATATCTCTAAAATCACTTTAAAACTCTCAAGTGAAGAGAACTCCACCCCCTTGGCTAGTGAGTGGTTCCAGTATCTTGTTACCCTCACTGCTAGGAAATCATGTCTAATTGCAAAGATTGAGTTTTTCTAACTTCATCTTCTAACTACTGGATCTGGTTATGTCTTTCTAGGCAAGACTAAAAAGCACTTTATAAGAGCCAGTTATTGTTCCTATTTTATTGGTAGCTGCTGTATTGAGCTGCTGGCCAGTATGTTGGTTTGCTGCCAACTCTTTGTGAAAAGTACTGCAGCATCTGTAACCACTACCAAGAAAAGCAGCAGGGATTTAAGGTCCAGATTACAAGGGCCTTTGAGGCTGTAGGTCTACACACTAGCTGTGCTTCTTAAAGACAGCGCCTCTGCTGGCACAAGGATACCCTTACTACCTTGGGACATACAGGCAAGGAATGATCTACATGTCTCCCGTTGGTGTAGTGTGTGAGAAACTACCAACCTTCCACATATTAATTCTTAGGGTGCCTCTATGTGCTAGGCCAGTGCTGCCATCCCCATGGTACAGATGGGAAGCCAAAGCACCAAGAAACCAAAGCCCAGATTCACAAAGGAATTTAGGCTCCTAATTCCTGTAGGCTTTGATGGGAGTTCAATGCATAACTACATTTATAATTCTGGGCCTAAGTCTCTTACTCAGAGTCTTGTAGGAGGTTTGGGGAAGAGCTGGGAAAGCAAGTCAGATCAGAGGACACCTTTTAATTACAAGATCATCTTTCCTCCCTAATGGAGAGGACTTGAATGGAGACTCACTGGGAATCTGCAAGAAAATGGGCCAAAGCAACTTCACCCCCAAAATCTGCAGGGCTTTCTCTCACCTCAAGCTCCGGAGTAAAAAATAACTCCAGTTAAAACTAGCCAACATGGAAACAGCAATAAATTCTGTAATGTATTGTTGATTCATCTCTTTTAAAAATAATTATAACAATGTGATTCCCATTCACTTAACATTCATGATTTAAAGTGCCTTCATTTCAATTTCCCCCATAAAAATCCCATAAAACCATTCACTGAGCAAAGAGCATTTAATTTGCCCATAAACATGAGGTTTTTATTTTCTAGCAGTAAAGAATGCCTATTATCTCTTCAAAGATCTCTGAGCTGTGAGAAAAAGCCCGTCTCCTCCACAGATCTCCTTAGGAGCCAAATGCGTGGTAATTAATCCCAATTTTAGAGCATTTTTGGAAGATGTGATTCTGGTGATTTCTACCACTCGTCGAAGTCTCAGTTTTCTGAAGTGGTATTCACAGACCGATGGCAGGTTCGGGCAACTTCTCTGAAAATACTGCAGTCAGACCAGTGATAGATCTGGGCCAATTTCCATTGCTGTCACTCAAGATTGTAAGTGTAGTTCAGTCCGTTGAATGTGTTTAGAACATTTGATTTTTTTTTAACATCCAAAGAAGGGAGAGAAGCAGTAGAGAAAGAACATGAAGTTAAGTTGAATCCTGTGTCTCAGGATGCAGATGGAAACTAGGCCTACTTCCTTAGACAGGCCAAGGCCAAGAAGGGCATGTCTATACCCTCCAAGGGATGTGGTAGGGGACACATCCTGAAGCAGATGTAATATAGCAGTCCTTAGCATGGCACTGAGCACGCCTTGCTGGTGCATATTGGCTCATGCCCAGCACCACGCTAAGGAAAGCCCCCTTCCCCAGCCGTTTCTGGGTGTTGGAGAGGCATGCTGTGCTTCACTGCAGCACCCCTGGCAAGGTCAGACAAGCCCTCAGCAGAGGGGTGGTAGCTATTGCACACTGTCAGGAGCTCACTCTGAAGTTGCAAGGATCATTGGGAGCAGGCAGTTTGGTAGGTCCCCAACATTTGTATCTGAACACTGAGCAGATGTGGGGTGCTCTGGGGAAGGATTATAAATATGGAAGCTGGATATAGTTGCAGGGACTTAGTGGCTGAGCAGCACAAGAGGCAGGATCCCCACTCCCATGCTGCATGGCATTCTCCAGGCTACCAGTCTGACAGTCGGCTCTCAGCACAGGGCCTGCTGGAGTGCTGCTGGCTGCGAGGATCTTAGACTATTGTTAAATGAGTTTGCATCACTCTCCACATCTCCCTGTTACAGAAACCACAAGATCTCACAAAGCCCCAGTAATTGCTTGAAGTGGAACCTGGCCAGGACACCAAGCCAAACTCACACAAAAAAGAGCCGTGGTCTTATGGCTGTATCTACTGAGGCCCACCATTCCAGATCTCATCTGGAAGACACAGCACCCCCTAGCACCATGCTGGGGACCAGAGTTAGCATTCACTCAAAGAGGAGTGTCCCCTACTGAGCCCTTAACACCACTCCCTGCAGCACAGTACCATTGTGCACCACGCTGCCGGTTTAGGAAGGGGACAGTCCCCTTATGAACCCTTCAGCCTGCTATCTGCAACAGAGCATTCCCTCGCACTGTACTGCATTGCTAGGGCCAGTGCTACCTCAGAGGGAAAGTGCCCCCTAAGGCATCATCCATCTGTTAGAGGCTCTGGGCTCTCCTTCCATCCTCCAGCACCACCACCCCCAGTCCCCTTCAAGAGAACCTTTGGCTAGGAGGGACATGGAGTGCTGGCATGGCACGCTATGTATGGTGAGGGAGGGGGCATGCAGTGCAGGGGAACTGGTTCATAGATGTTAGGGTCAGATGGGACCTCAATAGATCATCAAGTCCAACCCCCAAGAAGATTTTCTCCCTGTTAGCTCACTCACCCCAAGTTACCCCACCTGGGACTTGAACTCAGATCTCCTATGTAGTGGCCAGAAACTCTGTCACACAGCCACCAGTACTGGTGATGGAGCCCACAACGTGGCATGTGGAGACTGCCCACATAGTGAGGTGTGAGACCCATGCAGTGTGCAGTCCATAGCAACCTTGAAGCTGGACAGCTTTGCTTTTCTGTGTTGTCAGCTACATTCCCACAACACTTCACTGTTACTGGGACAGGAGGGAGGCGTAAGTGGATGGGACCATGCTGGGGTTGTTTGTATGAAGGGCTTTCCTTCAGCTTTCCTGCACACCTATAAGTAGTTGGAATGCTGCTAGTTAAACATGTCACCAGTCCTGATTAATTCAACAGAGAACATCAGACATACTTGCAAATTTACCAGAGTTTCCAGAAAAAAAAAAAAAAGGTTTCTCATTGCAGGTAGAAAGTAGCTGGGGTAACACACAATACTGGCAACCATTTTGCATGTTTCCATGACCTTGGTGAGACTGAGAGCTGGTCCGACTATGAGGGGATTTTAGAATTTAAAAAGGTGGGATGTGGAGAAACACCAGCAACTGAAGAAGCTCCAAAGCTCTTAGGAAGGAAAGCACACCAAGCCATGTTGTTGCTGTACAAATGTCTCAGAAACAATAAGGAGATCAGCAAGGACACACACAGATAGTTAAATGCATGCCAAACCTCACTCTCGGGGGATTAAGAATGCTGTACTGGTGCTAATGCAGCTCAGGTCAGGTTTGCCTGCTACCATAACTTACAGTAGACAGAACCACCTGTGACTGTTATTGTCGAGTGTTGGGTGGCAGTTAAATAACCTGGCAGCCTCTAGGGCAGTGCTTCCCAAACTTTTCCATGACTCCATTTATGGCCTCATTTTCTCAGCATGACCCCATTTCCTCAGCATGGCCCCACACTCCCAACCGCAGCTCCACCCCGCCCCCCAACCCCATCCACTGACATTGCAACCCCATTTAGGGTCACAACCCACAGTTTGGGAACCACTGCTCTAGGGTGCCAATGGCTTTGTGCAGAAGAGCACCTTAGAGGGGGGTACTAGTCTAACCTCTGGTGGAGGAAATGCCACCAAAAAGTTGTGGAACTGAAGTCCATTCCATGATAGGGTAGACTCGGCTCTTTAACCCTGGTTGGCAGCCAGTCTAGGAGTGGAGCCCCAATAGACGGATAAATGGATGATATTCTTTGCTCTGGCACCTTCGGGGGCCAAACTGGTTCCAAATGCACTGGCACCTGCCTTTCCTTTGGATTAAACCAGCAAGGCTGAGAAGGGGACATGGGTATGTGGGCAGCTCAGTGTCTTCATACACACTGCCCATACTTTTGTGTCGTGGAGAGGTCACTGGTTTCACTTAATCTTTCAAGCGAGGATTATGTTCAGTGAACTGATGTCTCACTCAGTGTAATTCTGTTGTCTCGTGAAACAGACAGATGCCTACTACTACTTAGCAGCAGGAGAAATGAAATTGTTTGCTGCAAAGACAAATGAAAGCAGACACTTTCCAGGCTGCTTCTGCTCCACACAATTTTATCTCCTGGTTGTGTATATTCAGTGGAGTTGATAGGGGGCAGTGCCAGCTGCAAGGAGTTCAACACACAGGACCCCCAGGCACATGGACATATGCTCTCTCATATGCTGACTCACCCATGTTCACACACACACACACACACACACACACACACACAAGCACAAACTGATTCACACAAACACACTCATCCTCACCAGATACAAGAGGGAGGGAGGAAGGGGAAAGATATAAACCTTGCTGAACCTTCCTGACATGAAACAGCTGTTTTGTATTAACAGAACCAACCCTGCTGTGTGTTCCAGATGAGATCCCTGAGTCAGGCTGCTTTGGGCCACTACAAAGCATCTGTTTGTCCTACACCCTTAGTGCTGCTTTGATAATAGCCATTGATGTTGAGAATCTGCTCCAGGTAGGGCCAGAAATCCAGT
This sequence comes from Alligator sinensis, assembly GCF_000455745.1. Lineage (NCBI taxonomy): Eukaryota > Metazoa > Chordata > Crocodylia > Alligatoridae > Alligator > Alligator sinensis. The sequence continues at coordinate 49,348 of NW_005842129.1, read as the reverse complement.
TCTGTTCTTCATCTTGCTCAGTGGCACATCCCAGAGAAGCCCATGATCACCTTGTCTCCAGGTGAGATCCTCTGATGCCACTAAGGATTGCAAGGCCAGGAAGCCTTCCCTGGCTCCTTAGCTAGTGCTGCCCTCTAGGATTGCACTGTGGCCATGTGGGGCAGTTTCATGTGCCGTCTAGTGGGCCCCTTGTCCTCGTCCTAGGGCCCCATACCTTGGTTTTGTGGCACCAAGAGATAGAACAACACTAGAGCTGACAAAAGGGGCCATGTGGCCCCATGTACAACTGTGTCTAAAGTCTCATGTTGCCTTCCCATTAGTAGCCAGTGCTCCCTGGCCACAGGTAGGCAGGGGTCTGCGTGGTTGGAGGGGATGCAATCCTCAGTTACCCTCACCGGAGCTGCGGAGGGCTCTCTGTGTGGAGATCCAGTCCTGCTATTGGCAGTCTCTACAAGCAAAGTCCTTACTGAGATGTTAGAGGAGACTAAATCTCACAGAGCTGACAGTAAGTTAGGGGTCAGTAGCCCTCACAAGGCAGAGGCCTCCCTGGAGGTGAAGAAGAGGATAGCTGGGGGAGGCAATACTAGTAGAGCATGAGAAGCAAATTGGGAGTGCCTTCCCTTCCAAGCTGTCCCAGGATGGGTACCTCAAATGGTGACAGTACTGCTGACGAAGGCAGATGGTAGCTGGAGAGGAGGGAGGCACCCAGCCTGCTTATTGGGAGGTAGCAGTGGTTATGGATGACACCTACACTGCCCATCTGCTGGAGGCAGAAGTGACCAGCATGGTCCTGTCCTCTGCTTGAGAGGGCTTGGTCAGCCATGACCCTAATTACCTTGGGGGGGGGTGTTACTTGGGTGTCAGGTGGAAGCTGTGCGTAGGAGTTGGGCTGGGCTCTGCTGTCTTCCTTCTTGGTTCTGAATAGAGGATCAGCTGTTTTGTGGAGCCATGTGCTCCTCCAGGGCTTTAAAACTGAGCTTTAAGTTAAAGTTGTAGACCTGTACCATTTGTGCTTAGCGCTTTGTTCAACCCTGGCTCTGGGAAGTCCCACAGTAGATCTTTCTGCCTGCAGAAGTGTCTTCTCTGTCAAGACAGTTGCATAAACCATAAAGAATATAGATCCAAGAAACTCAGTTGCCTGCCATTATCTGACTGATTTTCTCCTGTATGTCCAAAGTTGGTACCTATTCCCTGAGAAGTCTCTGTGACTAAACCATGCCCTGGAGGATTTTCCTGAGCACGTAGGTGGGGGTATTGAATATTCAAACTCTTTGGATTGAACATTTCAGTCACATGGTGTTGTTTCTGTTTCCTTGAATTGGATGAGTGTCATTCTTGCAGTTGGGTTTCTGGATATCCTTCGACATCTATTTAAAAAATCTGATGTTTACTCAGACTTTCTCAGCAACAATATCTGTTAAGATTGTATAAAATATTCTTAGTAGGGCTGTGCGAAGCTTTGGGCCCTGATTTGATTCGGCAGAGATTCGGCCTGATTCGGTGGCTGAATCTCCAAATCCGAATCAAATCAGAGGACCCTTTAATCTCTCTGGATCGAATCAGAACCCCCCAAATCAATTCAGAGAGATTCAGAAAGATTCAAAGATTCGGGCATAGAGACAGCTTTAAATGTTTTTTCTACATACCTCTAGGTAGCGGGAGCTTGTGAATGCTGTGATGCTGGGCCGCATGGAGCATCCCACAGAAGTGCGGGGGGCTCCCCAGCGCACCCGGCAGCCCACCTGGAAGTGGACCAGAAGCACTTCTGGTCCACTTCTGGGTCTGTGAGGGAGCGCCCCCCCCCCCCCAACGCTCCCACAGCTTGGTGACTGGTGCCTCCTGGGTCTGGGGGGGGACACCCGGGGTCCCCCTGTGGCCAATCGCCAAGCCGGGGGACATGGGGGCGGGGCCCAGTGCACTTCCCAGCAGACCAGGAAGTGGACCAGAAGATTCCGGTCCACTTCCAGGTTCACCGCCAAGTATGTGGAGGGCCCCCCTGCATTCCTGAGGAACGCTCCATGCACCCCAGCATTGCAGTGATCATGAGCCATGCTGGTACCTCAAGGTATGTAGAAAAAACTTTTAAAGCTGTGTCTGTGTCCGAATCACTGATTCTCTAAATCAGGATCGAATCTTCAGATTCTGATTTGGCCGAATCAAATCAGGAACAGTGATCCTAATCAATTAATCAAATCACTGTCCCTGATTCGGGCTGAATCTGAATCGAATAGGGCCCACTTCGCACACACCTAATTCTTAGGTATTATTGTATAGTCTTGTTAAATCTCTGCTTCCACATACTGTATGAATTAAACAATTTGCTGAGTTATGTGTTTTCCAGTGGACTCTAAAGCCATTCTTCAGCTCCTCCAACAGTTCAGCCTTTTGTAATTTCAAGGTCACAGTCATCCAACATACATTTTAACCCAGCAGAAATAACTTATGACCTGAGAAAAATGTGCGGGGACTGACTGGATTCCATTCTCCTTCTGAGAATCTTCTACTTAGAGCATAAATGGGTTGAACTTGTCAGATAGCATAGGGCCACTTAAGGTTGGACATGTGACATCTGGATTGTCCTCTCAACCCATGAATAACAACTGTTCCTTCCAAATATGTGGAAAAGGAGGCAGCTAACTCCAGACCAATAGATGTTGAATTCCTGTCCAGTAAGAGGAAGAAAGAAACAACATCTAGAGGAACAGTAAAGAGCTCAACACAGGAACCCAACTTGCATGACCATTACCTATGGATAGACCACCTAGCTGACAACTGAGGCAGGGCACAGGAGATGCCTAATGGAAAGAGAATGATGATCAGCACCTCTCTTCTTTTCCCCTCAAATGGAAGTGTACCTCTTGTTCTGTCTGTAAACCAGATGCTCCCCCTGTGCAGTATCTGGCTGCTCCTTGACATGTACTAGGAGATTGGGTTGGTTTCATACAAACCAAAAGGAAAGCCTTTTACAAAATTAATAATAGCTCAGTCTGCCAGATGGGACTCAAGGAAAGCCTTAAGTCAGAGTCATCATTGGCCTTCCTTAACCTGAGGCATCCTCGTAATAATAATAATACTATTACATAATAATAATGTCTTGGCTCCATACAAAATGGCTCCATACAGAAATGGCTCCATTCTGGGTGGAACACAGCTGCTGTTTAATGCTAGAATGTTTCTGAACAGTTTAGGACAGGAAGTGAAGAATATCATCTCTAGGAGAAACTAAAGGGAGCATGTAGGGATGCAGAAACCACGCAAGCTCCAGAGTGAGAGGTCTGCTACTCCTGAGCTGGAGATCTCATAAAGACAGCCCTCTGGAGGCAGCCCTGGAAGTTGGAAGAAATCAAAAGCTTGCGTGCATTTCCCCCTGCATTAAGCAGGAGTGGCCAGAACACGTAAGGCCAGATTCTCTTCCCCCTGTTAGGCACAAAGTGGACTTAGGTTCCTATGTGTGATTCTATTTCACGCTATCCCTACCCCTGAACACGTTACTGAAAAAGCAGGTGAGTCTTCCTTCTCCTCACTGCTTTTTTGTGACTCTTTTAAAGGTTAGATGATGGCACGTTGCAAAAGTACCAGTAGATGGATTCTTCAAGTTTTAGGACTGGAGCAGGGTAGCATATAATCATAACTAGGTGCCTAAGTCCACTTATGCACCTAAGAGTTGGAAAGAGGTAGTTTGTCTGAAATCAGGTAGAAGTCAGGGCAGGCAGCACCTTAAAAAGTAACTTGTTCAGAGAGGCACAAGTTTTTGCAGGTGACAGCCTACTGTGTCAGATGCTCAGTGTGGTGCTGTGCTACCAGGAGCAATATGGATGATGCTGTAGGGGGCAGCCAGTTACCTATCTAAGGTAGCTCTGGCCTTAACAATCCAGTGCAGGGTCAGTGCTGTACTGAAGGTAATGGGTTGTGGGGTTTATTAGGGGGGTCTCCCCTCCCTGAGCTATGTAGTAAGTTGTCTCCTACCAAAGACTGTGCATCTTTGAATGAATTACTCTTTAAGGTGCCACCCTGCCCTACTTAATAGGTGGACTAGAATCTGACCCATATTCTGTGGGTTTTCTTCCTTTTCCTTTGCATACCCCATACCCAGAATGCTTCTGTGGCTCTCAGCTCATGCCCAAGAGCCTGAGTGATGGGTTGAAGAATCAGATGTCAGTGCAGAGGGATTTTTTGTGCAACATTTGAAGACTGAACTGATCTCCAGACTATCAGCTATTTCCTTTGCAACCTGAGTCTGTGATAAGTACCCCTCCTTTACAATCTAACTCTGCAGTCAGTGTTGTGTACTGGTGTAAATCAAGAGCAATTCAGCTGTACTCTGTAGACCTAGATTGGTGTAAAGTCACTGTCAGTGAGAAAAGAGTCATAGATAAAATTATCCAATCATATAAAAGCAGGGTTGGTAGGGCCCTCAACAAGGCATCTAGTTCAAGGCCACAGATAATACAGGGGAACAGGGCACTGTATATGTCCAGTCACTGCAAGAACAAGGTGTTCTTTGCAGTGAGAGATGCAAGGAAGAGATCCATGCAATCAGGCTTCATTGCTTATTTAATCTCTCGAATCATCCAAATGATCTCTGCTCTCATGCACTATAATCCAAATTCCAACAAAACATGATTTAGCATTTGGTTTATCCATACACAAAAAAGTCATGTGCCTTCACATGTAGAGATATATCTATAGAGTTTAAAGCCAGGAAGGACTTTTAGCTCATCTAACTGACCTCCCCTATTGCACAGGATGGAGAATTTCACCCAGTTGTCCACACATTGAACCCAATAACAAGTGTTTGACTATACAGGTTTCCCTTGCTTTATGTGGGTTCTGTATGTGCGAATTCGCTCTTATGCGATGACCCTTACCAAAAATTAATTATATGAGAAGTAAATTCATTCTTATGCGATCGGTGTGGTGGAAGCCTGCAGTCAGCTGCTTTGTGCATTGTGGGAATGATGCGCACTCCTGTGTGGATCTGTGCTTCTCGCTCATTGTCTGTGTCATGCATTTCTGTAGTTGCCATCCCCATTATGGTAACATTCACCACCACCATTTTTGTGTGTACTGTCTGCTGTTGGTGAGTACCAAAATTGTCTTGTAAAAGTGGTAGAAATGGGTCTGGGGGTCAGTACAGTTGAGGTCTTGGAATGTATCCCTATTTGTTACATTGTAAAGTGGGTTCCCTATATGCAAATTCAAGTTATGCACCATTTTCCAGGAATGCATGTACAGCATAAAGCGAGGGAAACCTGTAGCATCTTCCAGAAAGGCAGCCAGTCTAGATTTGCCAGTAGCAAGGTATGGAAAATCTACTAACTCCCTTAGGAACATGTTCCAATTTTTGATCACCCTCCTGATTAAAAATGTTGCACCAGTTTTCTAATTTAAATTGTTCTAGTTTTAACTTCTATCTATTGGTTCTTCTTGTGCCTTTGTCCGGTAACTTAAAAAGCTCTTTAGTATAAAGCACTTTATCTCTGTGAAAGGATGGATACACTGTAATTAAGCCAACTCCTGATTTTCTTGATCATGTTAGTGTAGGTAAAGGGAAAGCAAAATGAGAATCCAAGTGAAGTCTCCAGAAGAGGGCACAATGTGTGGGCCTCGTTCAAACATGCTGGTGCGGTGTTGAAAGATACAGCAATTACAGCTGCTGAGAAATGAGCTCCTCTAGCAACTTAAACACACAGAAAACCAGAACTCAAGTCATGCCAGTTACAGAGCTATGTGCTCCACAAATAAATATTAACAGGCTGCCTTTGGGAGAGCGTCTGTATTCAACACAGGGTGACTCAGTGTCTGAACAGGCTTGAGGTACCCCAACTTGGCCTGAGATTTGTAAACTGTCCTGTGTGCAGTGCCCTGCCATTCAGCTGCAGGCTGAGGTTGAAGAGACTGACCCAACATGCTTATTTCTATAGCCTGCAGATTAGCCAGGCTTGATCCTATTGTTCTGCCTGTTTGCTTTTTCACTATTTAGAGGACACTGCATCATCCCACCTGCTCTCCTGCCTTTATTTTCATTTCCTGGATCAGTCAGGCATTAAGCCCCACCCATGTGTTGGTTTCTGGGTGCTGTTTACAAACCGGAGGCTGCTTCTCAGGTCAAGTATTAGATTTGGGAAGACAAAGGCACCCTAGCATGTGGGTTGCAACCCTGGCACTGTGAGAACTAGGCAAAAATCAACAGCCTCACTCATCTTTGTCCACTATCAGAGAGGAAGCAATCATCGAATCCCAATGTGAGGCTGGAGTAAAGTTGCCTGGAGTCAGCTCAGATGCACCATGGAAAAGGAGGATAAGGAAGCGGGGATTGAGTCTGCTGTGTGCTGTCCGCCTACTCAGGCTGCACTGCACGCACAAACAAGCATGCTGCTATACACACTTTGCTGTAACCACCCACACATCTCTTCCCTGCTACACACACTCCAGGCCCCCAGCCAACGGCACCCCCAGTAAACTGGTCAGATCCGGATTAGTGACACTGGTGGAAACCCATTGATATTACCAGACTTACAGTGCCCAGAATAAGGCCCAATTTCAACAGTGATGCAAGCTGGCTCCGAAAGGCAGGCCAAAATGGAGAGGGGGGGAGTCAGAGGGCTGGTGGCCAGTGGCCAAGAGCAGCAGCAGCATGACTTTGAATTGGGAATCAAGACATTCAGGACCTTTGTACACGCCACAAAATTGGCCTTTAAAGCGGCTTAAATGCCCTTTTGCACCGCTTTAATGGTGTTGCTGTTTACACTGTTAGTGGCATATCGCGCGTCAAATGACTTTGGGACGTAGCAAAAGAAAACATGTCCGAGGTGTTTTAGCTTGCTACCTTACATCTGCGGAGGGAAACACTGGGCCCCGTGCAGCTCAGGAGCTGTGCAGACAGCTTGTGCAGGCAGGCTCCACTGAAGAAAAAAAAATAAAAACGCGGCAAGCCTGATCTTTTTTTTTTTCTCCCGAGACCCTGCCTAAGCTGCATGGGAGCCCGGTGCTTCCCTCCATGGCTGCGGTTCCCTCCCAGGACCACCCAGGCTGGGTGCCGGTGGGCGGGTGCTGCCTGGGGGACACCACTGCTGCAGTGGAGAGAAGCACTGCCCCCTCCCCCCACCAGCTCAGGGACCGCTTGGCCTGCTGGCAGCTCACTCTCCCCACCGCCGCCAGAGAGGCAGGTAAAGATTGGGCCTGACCCTTGTGTACACGCCATGGGGATTTACTTCGGTTTAAACTGAAGTGGGGTTTTTAAAAACCCACCACTTCAATTTAGGGAGAATTAAACTGAAGTAAACCCCCGTGGCATTTACAAGCCGTCCTAGGTTCTAATCATAGCCCTGCTGCATGACATTAGGTAGGCTGTGTCATACAGAAAAGCAGGGCCAAAAGGGACCTCGAGGCCATCTAGTCCAGCCCCCTGCCTCAGGCAGGATCATCCTGATCCAAACTGTCCCATGCAAATTGCTGTTGAGCCTGTTACTAAAACTACATAATCAGCCCTGTCACACAACCTAACCTGCCACAAGTAAAGCAGAGGGACAAGGTGGTCAGTGTTCTCCTGTTGCTGGGGTTGTGAAAAGATATTCAAGAGACCCAAGGAGTGTCCTATGCTTTGGTTTCCTTCTCTGTAAAGTAAAGCTAATGATGTAAAGGGCTTTGTCATCTACAGAAGGAAAGGGTTAAATGACAGCTCAGTAGTTTTATTATTAGCAGAAGGGAGGAAGACAAAGCAACTCCCCCACTCACTCACCCAGTCCCCACACCCAGCCGGCAGTGGACCAAGTCCACACGCAAGCAGCAGAAGGGGACACTGTCCAGCAAAGGACAGAGCACACACAAGTGTATTTCACACTCACACACTCACATGCAGGGGTTGGGACATTACAGCCAGCATGGGATAGTGCTCTGCATACATACTAAGCGTATGGCCATACACATGGATGAACACACATAGATGTAAGTACATATGCAAATATGCTTAAGCAGATGCACACATGTATACACATACATGTGCAGAACATTTCACGCAGCCTGGAACAATTCTATACATAGACACAAATCACACACACACACACAAACAGGCTTGCTCATTCTCGCACTCTCTCTCTCTCTCTTAGAGGGGTAGGACATTGCATCCAGAGTGGGGCAGCACTACACATGTTTACATAGCATTAACACATGGGTATAACTACATACACGGAGCACAATATATCAGCCATATGCACATGCATAAACACATGCAAGGAAAGCATTGAAAAATTCCATCTTTTCCATACACATGCATGCACACAAAAGCAAACTGTGCAGCACAGGAGAACCACTGGCACTTTCTTAACAGGTGAATCCCATTTTTCATGCTGTGATTGGCAAGTGCTGAATATACTGTGACTGGCAGGTGATGCACTGGCTGCCTCCTCCTGTCTCACCCTGCCCCCTGCCAAAGCCCCCTCACACTTCATTCTTTTAAGTCTTGCTCATGTTGCAAGAAATGGGCACTCACATCTGAATAAACAAAACCCCTCCAAGTGAGACTCTAAACAGGTCAGCACCCGGGCTCAGCTCTCTCCCACCAGCAACAACCAGAGAAAACAAGGGCATATTATTTGCTTCTTAAGTCTCTTCCGAAGGGGCTTCTGTTCTTCAAACCTCCGTAACTTATCCTTGATATCCAGCCCTGGCTGGGACAGATGCTTCTGCCACACTCAATAGGCCAGAGGTTTATGTTTCCAGCTGTTCTTCCAATCCACCCACTGGAAAGACTAAGGGCTTAGATACACAGCACAGCAACATGAGTCTATCTTTTGTACACTGATGTCAGTGACAGGGAATACCCTAGAGTGGCTGTAGGCTATAGGGTAAATCCTATTTCACCTTCACATGCCTTTGTGGCACTCGTGTAGCTGAGTAACATCATTTTTTGGCACTTATGCAAAGTTTGGATTCCACTTCTCCCTGTGGTAGAATACAGTTGCCTGGTGCACACATTTGCTGCAAAGAAAATGGAGGAGGAAGAGAACAGCCCTCTTACATTTTAGCCCACTTTCCTAAGGTGCAGAAGACCTGGGCATAGGACTGCCTTGCCCAGAGGATTTTGAAGCTGCATTACATGCTTCCCAGCAAGCACTCAAGTCAACAGGTCAGGTATTGCCTACAGCCCTCTCCCACCCCTCTCAAAGTTGACCCACTGCACCCTGCATTTGATGAGTAAACAGCACCAGGACAGGTTTAAATTTGCTGGGGACAGATGTGTAGGGTAGAATCCCAGAACCCCTCTCTTCCAGGGCAGTATCCTATCCACCTACCTAATGCACCCTCCCTCTGCAGCTTGCTGGCTCCTTCCTGGTCCCAGTGAGCCAGCTTTAACAGGAAATCTGCAGAGTGCTCCAAGCAAGGTCTAGCCTGTGACCCTCTCTGGGTAAAAAGGGCCTTGAACCTAAGTCTCCTGATCCCTGGGTAGCTTCCCCAAAGGGCTAAAAGGTGGCAGGACTGTGCTCCTTCCTCCCCACTCATGGTTTTTTTGTAACAACATTTTGGGACTTGTTCAGTTTTACACATATGTGGGCAACTCCATTTGTCTGGGGCACCCACCTGGCTGGGGAACTGCCTACTACCAGGCCCAAAAGGAAAGCGCAGAGCCAGTATAGCTACTTAGAAACTGATCTGTCACCAGTGTCCCAGCCTACAGTTTTGTACCTGTGTAAGTGCCATTTAGGCATATGAACATAGCACAGGATTTAGCCCCAGGTATTTATTATAGAACCTGGCCACTAAGTGGCAAGGATTTGCCTTATGCAAATAGCTATCCTGGGGTAACTGCAGACATACAACACATACAGCAGTATAACCTATACTAGTGGATATTTACTCCTGGTTCTTTCTGGGTTAATTCTATATCATATTGGTGTACGTTACACTGGTGTAAGGCTGTATACCATGTGCCCACTCTTTATTTACACTAGTATAAAGGCAGATTACACAGATGCAAATGTGTTGTGTGTCCAAGATACCTGAGCTGTGATGGGAAGTTGTATGAAGGTGGCATTTGCCACATGCTTACCTCTCAGGTTAGCAACATTGATGACTAATGTTGCTAAACCAAGACTAAATAAGCCGCTTGGTTTCCATTAGTAGTGACAAGAGAATCTAAAATGGAGTCACCTTAAATTTGCTCAGCCTTGGCATGCCAAGGGTGCCTAGCTCTGAGTCTGGCCTGAAGATGCCTGAGATGTGTGTATAAGTCTAAGATGAGATTTTATGATGCCACCTCCTGTAGAGTGCCTGGCTCAGTTGGAAGAAAGTCACATCCAGAGGCAAGCAGGTTTCTGGTAACTGGACCTCATTCCTCTATAGGGAGGCAGGGATATCTGAAGTCTCTAGCAGCCCAAGCAGGAAATGGAAGGCCCAGGGTAACTTGCAGCAATCTTATCAGCGTTTGTTTTGTGTGCAGTCTCTTCTTCCTGGCTTAAAGGAAACACACCTTCCTTACCTGCAGCCCAGACTGCCCTTATCTAATCAGCAGTGGCTGTAAAGAGGCTGTTTGCCTAGGTATCAATCTGTTTTCATCTGTGCAGGATCCAAAGAGGTAAAAAAAAGACACCCTCCTCCTCTTCTCTGTGTTAGACAAGGGAGGTGATAGTCATTCCTCAGTCAGCATCACTGGCCAGCCCTAGTAGCTGGGCACTCCTGATGAAATGATGCCCCGATTTTCTTTATCACAAGCATCTTACATGTTTGAACATACAGAATTACAGGGGAGGAGAGAGAGGAATGACAAAAACCAGAAAGGGGACACAGGTTGCTAGTTTGGCTAAATTAGCAGTGAGCTGAGGTTCACAGTTCCCAAAGCAGCCTCCAATCCCAGCTGCCTCCCCTTTTGGAGGGCTTAGCTGAAGATACCTTGAGATCTTTTCTGGAGGTACCTCTGCAACCAGCACCTCTTCATTCCCTTTAGCTGTCAATTCAAAACAGCAATCTCCATTTTGGCTCCTAGGCCCTGACCAGGACTAGTCCAACTATAAAGTTAAGCTCACAGTAGAAATGCTGCCCATAGTACTATGATGAAGGGTGGGCTGAACTTTTTCCCTGAAAGCAAGGATTTCTTCTCTGTTTGGTACAATGAATATAGCATCTCCTCCCCAGCTGACAGCCAGGACTCATTGTATGCAGAGGGCATTTTCTGAGAACTTACAAGTAAATCTATTAATTGGCTGAAGAGCTAAAATGACTCAAACCCCAAGTCCTTTCAGAAATTTAGCATCCGCAGCAGTCTTTGTCCCAAATGATACTAACGACGGAAGGAAGCAGGCTCCTCAAACTTTCCATGCAGTGAAAGTTAATTGAAATCTCATGCATAGGGTATAATTGAGGAAATTAGTTTGTAATTAAGCTAAGTTGTTGATGATTATGGTATCCAACTGGTCCCCAGTTATCTCATGCTGTGATTCCCCATCAGGGCCAACTTCCTCTCCTATTTGAAACAAGCCTCTTGGTTTCTGACTCCACCTTTGATGGCTCCAACAAGTCTTTCTGTTCACGCTCAAGCATACCCTTCCCTTTGTCTGTCTATCTATTTAGATTCTAAGCTTCCAGAAAAGGGCTGTCCGCTATTGTATGTTTGTATGGCATCCAGTACAATGGATGTAGGTTCTCAGTTTTGTCAAGACAGGTCTTTGTGTTGCTCAACTCCAACTGTCTTCTGGCTATAAATCTAACTGCTCCAGGGCTACTCCAAGGTAGAGGCTCTCCATAGGACCACTCCAGCAAAAGCACAGATGCCGGGGACAGGAGGGTCCAAGGAAGGCTGGAGATGGGTCACAGATCCAGTGAAGGGAGTGGTATTTCAGCATTCTCCTCTCTACTGCAGGCTGCAGAACCTGTGTGGTATGAACTTGGAAATGCCATGTCTTCTGCAGGAAACCTGGGCCCATATGAAATAGTTCAGATACATCAGGCGTTTCATCAGGAAGAGCAGGGGAATCAAAGCTTCCCCACAGGAGCCTTTGTCTGACACTGAATGTTCTCAAACAAAAGGTACTGTGGTGTTCAGAGCACAGTAGGGTTTGCAACCAGGACAGGCTGTATCTGCCCCTTCGCTGCTGCATTCCCTCCCTCACTGTGCTCTGCTCAGGCAATGGGTGGCCAAGGCCTGTTTGGGATGCAGAGATTTATTCTTTTGGGCAGGCAGGGGGGAGCTGGGGATGATTCATGCTCCTGGCCATTTTTGCTAATGAGCGCTGAGCACGGTGGTGTCTCTGCGGTGAGCAGGCTTGTTAACTTGCTTCTCACAGGAAATGCTATCAATTGCCTTCTACCAAACTGATTCAAACTGTCCCCGCTCCTCTGATGGGGCATTAGCATCAATCAGTGGAAGGAACAGATGGAACGAGCATTTCCAAACAGAACTGGCGGCTGTTTTAACTCTTTTTGATGACAGTTTTGCTTGTTCTTTCTCTCAATTACCCTCTTGTGTTTTTTCATTATACTGTACACAGAGAGAAACATAAACACAGGCAAAGATACACTCCCGGTCTCAAACACAAACACAGACACCCACTCAATTTCTGAAACAGCCATTCCCTCCCATAATAAAATACACATGCTCAGGAACACACACACACACATGCACACAGATCAGACTGGACCCATTACTGGGCATTTTGACAAGCTGGCATTTTTCCCTGCTGGCTTCCTTCTTGTGCTACATAATTGAAACTTTCATTCAAAAACAAATCTTTATTTTTTGCTAGCCATTATGGTTGCAAAGGAAAACATCTGTATCGTAGCCTGAAAGCAACAAATGCAACGGAGTCTGCAGAGAGCCTGAAAGAATTGCTCAGGCAGCGATTGTCACTGTTCGTGCCAACGGGTTGTTGTGGAGACTGAAATCCAACAACGGTGACAGTCCAATGAAGAATAGCATGTCAGAAAGGAGAGAGGTGAGTGAACTGCAAAGGACAGATAATTTCTTATGAGTGGTGTCTCATTTGGGAATTTCATTTGTTGTCATTAGTGGGTGGAATATGGCTTTTGGACAGAGCATGATTATAGACTGAATTTTGGAGAATAACACTTTTTCCTTTCACTGCAATGGCAAGGTACTGGCAGGGCCCTCATCTGCTCTGGGATAAGTGTTCATGGGGGGTTGGCTATTGTGCTTCCTAGCTGTGTGTGAGGGTACAACAGGCTGATCTGGGAGATTTCTTTGATTAATGTTAGCCTGTGAATTCAGGGGATGGGACTTAATGAGCTAGCAGGCCCCTTCCGGTCCTACATTCTCATATCGCCAGTGATTCCAAAACAATTAACCTCGGCTTGGTGTTGAAAACCTTTCTAAAATCTCACATGATTTCCATCTGGTGATCTAGATTAAAGGTTTCAATACACCCCAAAGTAGATAAGCAGCAGGAAACACCTTCTTAGAGATTCTCTGACTTGCTGGGTGTCTCATTGCTGTGACTGAAATGAAAGCTGGAGGTGGGGGGCTGGGCAGGCAAAGCAGGAGAGGGAGTGAGTCCCTCACATCAAACCCGCCTAGATCTTTTGAGCATCATAGCTGATCTCAAGGGGCAGGAGGGGGACATGAAAGTTAGATGCAGCCTGGCAAGAGATGAAAGAAAATATCAGAGCCAAAGACATCTGAGCCTACCTGCTCTGCCCTTTAAGCTGGGTCAGATGGCTATTAACTAGAGGTGAAAACAACCCCAAGACCGTGGGGAACAGGGCACCCTCTCCTTGTTAGCTGCCAATCAGTCCATTAATGGCTACTCATTTATTGGCAACTTGAAGGGGTGTCTCATATCTCAGGGGAGCCAGCAATGCAGAGCTGATTCCAGTAGAAGCGTGCTAATGGCTGCCTCGGTGGCCCTCATTCATCCAGTGTGTGTCCTGCAGCATAACCACAGGGCATAAAGGTGCATATTAAACATGTGGCTGTCAGGGTGATCAGCACCCCCAAGGCCACTAAATGTTCATATCCAAGGAAGAGACATAGAGATGAAGCCCCATCCACTGGGATCATGGGGTCTCAGGGGCAACTTAAGGTGCCTTGAGGTTGCTGCAAATTACTTCAAGGTTCAACTTGCCACCAACTGGCCAGGGGAGATTGAACTTATTCCATACACACTTGTGAACAACCACACAGCAAAAATCAGGAGCATCTGACTTCTGGCCCTGGCTTGCCAATCAGTGAATGTGCCATGCAAAGGCTAACAGAGCTTTTGCATAGAGCTTTTGCATGCAATAGTCCAAGAGCTGAGAGGTTGGTGCTCTGGCCCCAGCTGTGTGTGAATGATTTATAAAACAGGCATGACCACTGTCTGGAGGCCACAACATGGACTTGCTCTGTGCTCCAAGCCAGGAAGGCTAGCACAGAGCAGGGCTTTGTCAGAGAATGCCAGCCTGGGAAAGGCAACTCACACCATCCACGGGCCTCCTTTCTAACAGCCAAGGAGATTTTCCAACCCCCCTAAATCCAAACAGCTGACACCACCTCAACCCCTGTAGGGAGCAGAGTCCAGGCAGCCAATCAGAGCTCCTCCTTCAGATGCCCTAGGATTAGCCTAGTGAAAGGAGCTTGTCCTGTAAAGCTGTCACTGGGAAGGTTACCATTGATTTAGGACCAGTGAGTCTTGAACCCTTGACCTTGTATAAACCCATCAATAACAGCCCCAAAGAGAGAGAGAGCACCTATACACCTATCTCTGCAGATTGCACATGAACAGGGTAAGTCAGGAGAGCTTAGTTCTATTCCTGGGTCAAACTACCTTCCTGACCTTCATTAAGTCACGCTGAACCCTATGCCACAGTCTCCCCATCTGTTCAATGGCTCTAATACGAGCTTATTTGTATTAGGGGGATGAAAAAATTAATGAATGTCTAGAATACGTTCTGGGAGCTGCAAAGAAGAGGCTAATGATCTGGAGTACATACCTGGAGTGAATTGCGGAAAGCTCTGGAGCACTCCAGTGACCAGTGCCGAGGCTGTCCTGGCATCAGAGGGACCAAAATCCAGGGAAAATGATTCCCAGCATGGCAACGGCTATATGTGCCAATCTTTCTGGCTTCTGAGTGGTGCTTATCATTACCAGCTCCCTGTACCACTGCCTTCAGTTGGGTTTATTAGCTTTCTGTGAAGGCTGTAAAGGAGATTTGGAACCAAACTCAATTCTATCCTCATCCAGGGGAGCCATGAAGGAAAAAGCCTTTATTGCAAACTGGGTCCCCCGGCACATATATAAATGAGCTCTCTCTACACACACATACACATAAAAATCATTAGCATTATTAGACAAGCAGAGGAATCAGCTGCACGTGTTCTCTCAGGGTCCCTGGCTTCATGTAATCAATCACAGCACAGCACAGCACAGGCTCCTGCACCTGTTTCCTTTCCTCCATTCACAGCCCTGAAGAAGTGTCGTTGGCAGAGGCTCTGCACAGAGCAGAACTGACCTGGCCATGGGGTGAAAATGCTTCGGGCACAGGACTAGCATTGGCTGTCCCCCTATAATGCCAGAACTTCCATCTCCCCATACCAGACATACCCACTGACTCATTCACCCAGCAAGGGCTGCCAAGGCCCCACTCAAGCATATATTCCCACACTGAAGTGGCCTAGCAGTTACTTCACTGGCTTGGAAATACAATAACTTGTTTAAAACTTGCTTTCCTCAATAGGCATATTTAGGGCTTGCACTAGGTGACCCTTGAGGTCTCCTTTAACCATCTAGTTCTTTCTATGTCTCCACCCCAACCATGATTCTCCTTGGCCTAGATGTGCACACCTGTATCCTCCCCAGCCAGAGTTATGTCCTCCACATGCCTGCACTCCCTGCCCTCTCCTTTGCATAGACAATCTTGCTGTGTTTCCCTCACCATCTCCTACTATGCATACCCCCTACACAGTCACACATACACATGCTCCTGTCACAGAATACCCATCCACCCATTTTCTATACATACTGCCCCATTTGCATACAGGCTTCCTTGAGAGTCCCCAGACCCATGCCCAACCTGTCAACTCCCATCAACGTTGGATGTCCTCCACAGCACTTCTCACTCACATGCACCTCTGTATTATTACCGCGTGCACGGTCCAAATAGCCCCATGTCTAACTTGGTCATGGCTATCCGGGGCAATGTCCTGGCCAGTTATCTGGCAAGCACTGCTTCTGCCTAGGTTACATCAGTCAAATATGGGCAGTGTACCATCCACTTGTGCCTGTGACAGGGCAACTCCACAGCCTGGCCAAGCCACACCTCCCAGATTCAGCAGAAACAGGTGGAAGAGCCATTCCCCATAGGAAGAGCTGGAAAGAAGAGCCAAAGGATCACATGCTTGCCTGTGCTCTTTTTTTTTCCACCAACAAAGTTCTGCCTGCCCAGCTCCCATCTGTATTGCCATGGACCACAGCCCATGTACCTGACTCCCCACTCTATCCTGTTGAACAAGACAGACTCCCATGAATGCTGTTGTTCTCCACATGCTCCAGGACCAGGCCTGTGAGCCCAGCTCCCTTCCTTGTCTCTGCAAAGTGGGCAGGCCAAGCCAATCTTGCTCCCCTCTTCTCTGGGCTGCTAAGTTGCATCCAAGCACCAGCTAAAATAGCTGCTTTGGAATAAGAACCAGTAGGGCGATTCAGGACATGGATGTCTGGCGAGCAGTGGGAGAGGGAGAAGGTAACAGACAGCCATGTTCCTGCTGGCTGAGACTCTTCTTGAGGGGCTTGTAGAGTAAGTTCTGGAGTGTGTGTCATGTGAGCACTCTCAGAGGGCCCATAATTGGCATCTGGTGCTATTACTGCATATTCCTAGAGTGGAGTAATAAATACTGGAGAATTGCTAATGCACTGTATGTGTTCACTGTTATGAGAAAGCAGAAATGTAGCACTGAGTCCTGCCTTGCTCATGTCTTGCATGGGAGAGGCAGGCAATTTAGCACATGGAGTTCTTCCAGTGACTGTGTCCACCCCACATATCATGGCTCTGCTTTGTGCCAGTTTTTGGGACCTCTGGACACAGACTATCTGACAGCAGGAGACAAGTAAGCATCACTAACTTCAGTGGCATTGCACCTATCCATCCATCCACCCATTCCTCCCTGACTTCTATAATTCAGTACCTATCCACTCATCCAAAGTACTGATCCATGCAGGCGCCATTCTTCCTTCAGCTGTACAGTGTAATACCTACCTTGATAGTGCTCAGATGACTGTCATCAGTGTGATATCTGCATGACAGAAGAAAATCCCAGGATGTTTTCCCAGGAGCAGCTTGGGAGGCCTTGTCTCCTAGTGAGGAGCATGCCTTCCCCAAAGTAGCTCCCCTGAAGCCAATGGCACTAGCTACATATGTAACTGTTGCCAATGTGAGCTATGTAAGATCCATGTTAATGCCAGCTCTCCAGAAAAGCCAGGTAAGCCAAGAGGATCCCCTCTGCCCAGCCAGCTCACATGCGTTGTTTCCTTATGTTTTGTTCTTTCTCCTCCTGCCTCCCAGGAGGGACATGCTGACATTTTGCTCCTGTCAGTACGGTCCCCACATGCCCCACTCCTCTCCCCCCATCATTTGTTTTGCTGTCCCCTTAGCTAATCCTTTCCCCGTTAATCACTTGTGGAGGCTCAGACTCACTCCACAGGCTGGAAAGAGTCAGTCCATATGGGATGAGGCAAGCAGCTTTCCCGCATGCTGGCTACACACTGTACCAGAGAGAACATACTGTATCCAGACACTCACTGTGGGAAACTTCTGAGGCACTGGGGAGTAGGGCAATGTGATATAGTAAATTTTAATTCATCCAGTCACATGGGCCTAATTTCAGAGGGAACTGGGAGGAGCTAGTAGCATGGGAGAAGCTAGTGAAGTAGAAGGAGTTAGACTTTATGTTTTTCTGGAACCTGATGCAAAACCCCATGGGGGTGACCATAATTCTCTTTGGATCAAGCCCTTAGACTTAATGAAACTCTCTTTTGCATTCTGAGGCCAAAAGTCAGACCATCTTGCTTGACCTCCTGTGTAATACAGGCCAAAGACCTTCCTGCATCAAGCCCACAATTTATGGTTCATCTGGAGCATCTTAAAAAGTTGATTTTGTTTCCCAGGGCATAAGGGAGTCAGAGGAAGGTTCAAACTAATGCAGAGCAGCTAAAATTAATTGAAACTCGCAGGTGCCCTCTGGTTAGCTGCTTCTAGTGTGACATTTCTCTCCTGTGGCACAAATATCACTAAGCTACCCTATTTAGGAGGTCCAGATTCAGCTTCTTGCTCAATAGACTGGAGAAGCAAAATAGCTCTATGTCATCAGCACACATTGCCACCTTACACTTCCCTGCATTCCCTCCCAGGCCATTAATAAATATCCTGAACAACACCAGACCTAGTTCTGATCCCAAGGGTGACCTGCCATTAACCTCTTTTCATACTGGAAATTTATTCCTACTGTTTATTTCCTGCCTCTGAACCTGTTTTTAATCCACAACACCTTCTGACTTATTTTCTTGAGGTCACCAAGTTCCTTTAGCAGCCTCTATAAGAGCCTTGGACAAGTCTAAATCTGTTTCAGTCACTGCTTCCCTACTGATCACCAAATTTCACCCAGTCCTGGTTCTGCCCTCAACCCAGTGACTTAGTCTTTTCCTTTCAGGCTTTCCTTTCCTTCTCTAGTAAGCCCAAAATGCCCCCCAAAAGGTCATCCTATTCCTACAGTTGTGACCATTTAAGTCAGAGTGTTTCTTTCTCACCCTTGGTAGCTGGATCACATACAGATGTTTGTGACTTTACTTCCACTTCTCAGGGCCTGCGTATATGGCTTGGTTACATAAGTATCATTTCTATCAATATTGTACCCCCATGCAATTGAAAGCAGGATCTGGAACAGATGGGCAATTCATTATGCTAGGATAGCAGCTGCAATAGGCACTATAACAGAACCTTGCCAGCCTTCTTTTTTGTGTCCTTGTGACAGGGTATTTAGCAGAATTCACAGATTCACTGGAGTCTGACAGAGCCATTGCATGAGCACTTCTGCTGTGGTCTTAAACTTGTGGTCTCAGGGCTGTCAGCTATGTACCTTGGGTATAGGTTGTAGCCGTGTTGGTGTAAGGACAGAGGCAGACAAGGTTCTTTGGATAAATCTGGTATGTTTTATTAGATCAGCTATGCACCTGAACCACCCCAGCAAGTAGCAAACAGAAGTTAATAGTGTGTTTGCTGTGACAAAATGGATATCGCAAGGTAAGCTGTAGACTGACAGCACATACCTCAATTTAAATTATACCAGTGCAGTTTTGCCATGACTTTTCCTGGGTATATTCTACCCCAGATTTTAGTGAGTTATACTAGTTAGAGCTGTTCATTGTGTAGCTGTTCCTTTTTTATACTGGTATAAAAGCTGATTCGATGGATGCAAATATGTCATCTGTTCAGAGTTGGCCATCTGGCCCAAGCCATGGGAATCCATGTATGATCTGGAGGTCCTAGATTCAGTTCCCCACCACTGATCTCCCTAGGCTGTCAATTCAATCACACTTCCCTGAGCTGCCATCTTCTATCCCTTACTGTCTTTGATATTAATCTAACCTCTCTTTAATTGCTGCTCTTCTTTCCTTTCCTTCTTTCATTTTATGCCCTTCTTTAGTTTGATTTAGTACTCTTTCTTTTGCGGATACTTAAATCTCACCTGCTGCAGCTTGGTGGACCTCTGGAGGGTCTCCAGTCAGCAGTGAAAATGCTGGGGCAGCACATTTGTCTCTCCTGGTCGATCTCAATGCACTTAGGATGAGCACTTGGTATCCTCACTGAACCACAATCCTCACGTTGTGGAACAAGTTAAGAATGGCCTCTCAAATCCAGTCCCAGCCATCCTTGTGGGGAAATACTCAGAACCCACAACCCCAGAATCCCACCTGAGAGACTTTCCACAATAGAATCATAGAATCACAGAAAAGTAGGGGCTGGAAGGGACCTCAGGACTTACACTCATCTAGTGCACAGGAATTTTCTATGCAGAAAATTCAGGTGCATTAAACTGGCCCTGCATGCATCTGAACGTACACCCATCAGGAGCAAATTTGCTCCTGACAGGAGTAGTTCAGTCTAGGACTGCTCCTGCCCTGCTCTCCCCCCCTGTAGCAGCCAGGGAATATGAGGGTGGTCCTGATCTCCACAGGGCAAGGGAGAGCTGTCCCTGCTGCTGAGCAGCTGCTTCCCAGCCACATGGAGATCAGGACATGTCCAATCTCTATGTGGCTAGGAGATAGCATCCTGCCAAGCCAGGACAGCAGCCTGTGGCCCTCTGCTTCTTAGGCTAACCAGGAACAATTTGCTCCCAGCATCTACATGTGCAGTATAGCACTTAGTTAATGCACCATTTTTCTAGTACCTATGTCTACAGGTACTAGAAAGTGCATTAGACTCATCTAGTGCACAGGAATTGCTGCACACATGTAGACAGTAATGCTTTACTGCTCATTAGATTAGTCTAATGAACAATACAATGTCTTGTATAGACACACCCACATCGTGCTAAGAATAGATAGGACCAGAAGTAGGTAGGTTTGTCTCTGTCAGTCTAGTGTGAGGCCTGGGACCTCACCACACTTCTCCTCTCCAGTGACCCCAAAATGCCATCATTAATGGAACCCAGCCTGGACATTAAAGCATCTACCCAGAATGGGGGACCCAGGTTCAAAACCTTTTTCTGCCTGATGGGAATCTCCCATGCCCTTGGAGAGTGCCCTAACCAGGAGGCTGTGGGCTAGTCTGGGATGGCACAGAGAGACTCTACTCCTGTTCTGTTGAAATTGTGCCTGTGTCTAGCAAAGCATTTAAGATTGATGGAGTAGTGGAACACAGTTTAACAGTGAGAGAGAGCCTGACTGTAGTGTCACGGTTAGGGCACTTGCCCAGGGGTTAAGAGACTTAGTTTATAGACCCTAGCTCTGCCAGAGGGGGCTTGAACCTAAATCTCACTTCTCAGCAGAGGTTTGGGCTAAGTAGCATCAAAAACACCTTCCAGTCCTTCTGTTGAAGCTAGGTGAAGCAGGTCAGGAAGAGAACAAGCTAGAAGGAGTGTAGCCTTAGGAGATGGGCATTGCCTTAGAAGGGCTGAAGCCATTTTCGTCCTTCCTAGCTGTGTTTTTTGCATTTACTAGTCACTGGATAGAAAGTAGTAACACAGCTTCTGCTCTGTTCTAACATTCTGCCTAGCACAGACTAGAAACCATCACCTAGCAGGTGCTGCATCCAACATGTGCGCTATACATGAGTTATAGGAACCCAGCAGTTTATTTGCATCAGTCTGCACTGCATAAGTGGATGGAAAAATAGCCCAGAGTTATGTGTACTGGTGAAATGTTGCCAGGAAGTTACAGGTGCCAAACCTGTTTTAAAGTTCAAGGCTAGGGACAGACATTCAAAGAGGAGAAGCCTGAATTGATTCAACCTTTGCAGGTTAGTCTAACCTTCCTAGGCTGAACTGGTTTGTATCTGGACAAACATTCGCTCTGGACTGAGGCAAAGCTGTGGGAAAACTGTGCAGGGGGGGCGTAACATGGCCAACCTGGGCTGAACTGGCCAGAGAGGGGTTTAATTCCCTCCTCCCTGAGCCACCAGCAGGGACCAGAGCTAGGTCTGCTCAACGCTCCCCCGTTGCTGCTGCAGCACTGGGCGCCATGGCCCCTGAGGCAGAGTGGGGCAGGGAGGAGAGTTAGTTTCCCCTGCACCACCCCGGCAGCCAGGTCTGCCCGCCGTCGCCACGGCACTCGTACACTGCCAGGGGCTGTGCTTGCTGCAGCTGGGACCACCCCTCTGGCGGTGGGGGCTGTGTACCATGGGGTGCAGAGCATGTGGCAGGGGGGGCCACCCCCCCCCCCAAACCCCCCCCCCCCCCCCCCCCACCAGGAAAGGCCTCGTCCTCTGGGAAGCCGTGATGGGCTGCTGCCTGTCACTTCACTCGCCACTTGCCACACCAGCTGCTGGGCAGGGACAGGACCTGGCCCCCGCCGCTCGTTCTGTACTAGGGCAAGTCCTGGAGGGGTTAACTTGCAGTGATGGGAAGCAGCCCATCACGGCTTCCTAGAGCACGAGCACTTTCCTGGTGGGGGGCGTGCTTTGGGGCTGGCAGAGCTGCTGTGGAGTACGGCAGCGCTGCAGGGGCATGGCCAGGCAAGGCCCCTGGGTGGGGGGCAGGTACAGGGGTTATTCCTCCTCCCTCTGGCCTCCAGTGAGGGGACAACCAGGGGCCTATCCAGGCAGGAAGCGAGTGCTGCGGCGACAGCAGGCAGACCCAGCTGCCAGGGGGTGGGGTACATGGGAAACTAACTCTCCTCCTGTCCTGCTCTGCTTCAGGGACCATGGTGCCTGGTGCTGCAGAAGGAGAGGGAGCAACCGGCAGATCCTGCTCAGGTCCCTGCCAGTGGCAAAGAGAGGGGGGAATTAAACCCCTCTCTGGCCAGACCTCCGCCCCTGCCTGTCTGTGCTGGGGTGGGGAGCAGGGGGCTGGAGCCAGCCTGGCCAGCTGGAGCAGAGAGTCCCGCCCAGCCCAGAGAGCATGCCAGGGTGCTGGGGGGTCTCTGGTTTATCTTAAACCAGCAAGGGGTCTGGAACAGACATTGCACAAACCGGTTTGACCCAAATCAGTTAAGTCTGATACTACATTCAACCAGGTTTATCTCAAACCAGTTTCAGCCATTTTGGAACTGGTTTATGTGCACTGAATGTCTGTTCTGTTACAGGTTTAAACCAGTTTCTGATCACTTAAACTGGTTTATGTGTAATGTCTGTCCCTAGCCCAGGTGATAGCGAGCCCACCTCATCCTCAGGGGAGTTGTCCCAAGGGTTAACTACCCTCCCCCCCAAAATATACACCTTCATTTTAGCTGAATCTGAAACATTACCTTTCAAATATTGCTCTTGCTCAGCCTAAATCTCCTAGATTAAACAGCCCTCTGCTTTGTCTGCTCTCTTCAGGGCAGAAGCTCTCACTATGTGTTTGTACAGCACCCAACACAATAGGACTCTCATCTCAGCTGCAGCCTCTTCCAAGCAAGAAATAATTATCTTTCAGACACAACCCTGGGTGCCATCCCTTCTTCTGCTCATTACAAACAAGCCCCATGCCCTGCTGCTTCGGAATCATTGCTTATTTAGGTGGCATACTTCGTCCAGCAAAGACCACATCTCTTTGTGTGCACCAAGCATGGTGCCCATCAGAAGTGATTATAGCCAGAGCTAGTCAAAGATATGCCTTCCACCAGGAGTTTCATCAAAGCTCAACATTTTAGCAATAAATTATCTTGTTCCTCATTAATATTATAATGGTGATTAAGACTATTAATTAGCACTGAGTAACCACTTCTTTTTCCTGCTTTGTAATTCTGGGACTACCTGTAGCATTTGTTTAATGAGACATGTTGGCATTCCTCCAGCTCCCTAGAGCAGCAGCTGACTGTTGTGATATATGACAGATTTGTATTAACAACTCAGCTACCTCCTCCTGGAGTCCCTCCCCAGTTCTCAGGTGAATGCCATCCCCTCCAGGTGATTCATCACCATTTAATTTCTTCAGTTGCTCCCCTGCTGCCTGGTATCTGTAACTTCCTGAAAACCTCTCACTAACACACATAACCCTGAGCTATTTTTCTATCCACTTCTGCAGTGTAAACTAATGCAAATAAGCTGCTAAGTTCCTCTGCACTTTCCTTTCCACCTGCATCCTTTACAGACTCAAGCAACTCACAGAGCCACTGGGATTGCTTGAGATTTATCTCCAAACATTTGCTGTTCCTTCTTCTCATTTCACCTCAAACCCCATCAGATCCACCAGCATCATTTTCACTGAATTGCTGGTTTGCTGAAAGAACACATTTGGCTGAAATAAATGTTTGTGCCTTAACAATCAGCTTCCCAGAGTGGCTATATATGCATTGGTATAAAATGCAGTCAGAACAGAAGGAGGTCACTTTACATTCTCCCTACACTGGTGCAAGTGGTTTCAGGGCAGTGGAGAATCAGGGTGAAAATACATATTACACTTAGACCATACCACATCTATGGAATATTAAGCAATGTTAAAATTTGAATGTGCTGTGAGGAATGACAAATTGAGGGTTAATACTGTTTCCAGCCTGCATAGCTGTAACTTGCTATTAGAGGGCTGGGGAGCAGTGGCATGGCTAAGAGCCAGGACACCTGGGCTCTATCCCTGCTCTGGGAGGGCAGGTGGGGGCTGGGAGTGGCTGGGATGCTGGAGGACTGTAAACTGAAATTCCCCTAACGTGAGCTATGTAGCACGGTCCAAAGTTAACCCTCACCTGAAGTGGTAAAACTTTGAGATGCTCAGGGGGCATTTAACAAGAGTTAACAAGCTTTAACAGGCAAACACTCATGTTTTAAATGCCCTTAGTATAGTCTAACATGTAACTTTACCCTCAGTCTCCTGTGCCATGGTCTTGGTCTTTTCCTTTTGTTCTGAACTCACTAGGTCTTCCATGACTCTCCTCCTTCTGTAGGTAGTGGAGATCTGTGTGTCATTGTATTGGGTACAGCACACATCTTGCCACCCTAGGGATTGCATCAGGAGGGGCTATGCTTCAGGACCTTGGCTTCTTCCCTGGGGCTTATTGACACTCAAGAGAATTGCTGGCTTTGAAAAAGGTAGAGCCTACCCTCTTGAGGATAAATGGTCAATACCAAAGACCAGAGGGAAGCAGGGAGGACATCATGTCCCTGCCTCTCTTGGGGCTTCTGGGGCACAGCAATGTGGAGCTTCCAATGCCTCCTTCCAATCTCCTTCTGCTCCTTCTTGTGCACTATGCACATACAAACACAACCTACTCATGACATAGCTAGCTTACCCTGCAGCACAGGTCTTGCACTCGTCCTCCTCCACCCTGACTCAACAGTTGATTCTTAGCCACGGGGGCCTCTGCGGTTGCAGTCTGAAATGATCGCGCTACCGACATGGGAGTACAACCCTGAGCTGTAGGCGCAGCCCCTTAGCCATGTGCATGGAGATCATGGAAGAGAAACTGCTGAGGTAGGGCAAGTGAAACTGATCAGAAATAAAAGACTAGTCCCTGGCCCTGGCTTTTTAAGCTCTTGACTGAGACACCTGGAGAAAAGACATCCCAGCACCAACACGGAGAGACAAAGAAGCTCTTAAAAACCCTCTCTTTCACCATTCAGGTCAGATAAGGCTGCATTGCTGCACCTGGCTGGCTGTATGTTCTTTACTGTTGCAGCTCTCAGGGTGAGGCTGCTCAGTGTGAGTGTGGAAGTGCAGCAGAACAATGTGGTAGTACATCAGTGGGACTGCCCCTCCCTGTCTGCTCCACCTCATCCTGGCTCACACAAGTAACAGATTATATCCACCTTGTTCTGCTCCTGCATGAATAGTGTTCTGCATTCTTGGTTTTTATTTTTAAAAAATATCCAGAAATTTTTCAGGGTTTATCTTCAAAACATAAAAACCGGGATGAAATCAGGGTGAAAGGAAGAAAAGGGAAAAAATTGGTTTAAATCGAGGGAAAATTGGCAGTGAGGGAGGGACCGAGTAAGGCTGGGACTAGGGAAGGGGAGGGGGGAGGGGCGCAGCCCGTCAGCTGCTCCTGGGGCTGCAGCATGGAGCAAAGGTGGGGGAGCTGTCAGTAAGTGCAGGGCATGGAGTTGGGGAGCACAGATCTTGTTGCTACATGCCCTCCAGGAGGGTTGCGGGCTTGGGGGCTGTGCCGGGCTCTTCCCAGGGGGTGCGTGCCCCCAGATTTGCATGCGGGACAAAAGCAGGCTGCCGCCCGACCCAAACACTGGAAAGAGCCTAGAACCGGCACTGGCTCAGGCTCTTTGCAGTGCTCTTGCTGCAGTCTGCTACCACTCTTCCCAGCACTGGGGGAGGGTGGCAGCACTGGGAGGAGAGGAACCCGACCCCAACCCCAGCAGCAGCACCTCCCGCCCTGCCTGGGGTCAGAGCCAGGAGCCCCACGGTCCCAGGCAGCAGCTCCAGCCCCGCAGACCCATGCCAAGTGCCCTGGTGCAGTCCCTTGCCACTGAGACTGGGGCCAGGCTCTCCCGCCTGCTCCTCCCGGTGCGGCTCAGGGCTCACAGCTCCCAGCACCTGCAGCAGGGCCACAGCCGGAGCCACCTGGGTGCAGGTGGGACCCGCCCACCCTGGGAGTGATTCCCTTGGCCCGGCCCACCCTGCCTGTGCTCAGAGCTGGGAGCCCCATGCCCTCAGCCAGCGGCTCCAGCCCCGTGGGCCCATGCCAAGTGGCTGGGTGCAGCGTACACTGCAGGGAGTGGGGCCAGGCTCTCTTGGCTGCCCCCCACCCCACCCCAGCGGGGCTCAGGGCTCCCAACGCCCAGCACCCGGGGCAGGGCCAAAGCTGGAGCCACCAGGGTGTAGGTGGGACCCGCCTGCCCTGGGAGCAATCCCCACAGCCTGGCCCGCCCTGGCCCACTCCGCCTAGGGTCAAAGCCAGGA
>NW_005842129.1:0-22877 GCF_000455745.1 Alligator sinensis | reverse complement strand
CTCCAGCCACCCCACCCCAGCCCCCGTGCAGCCACCGCCACCCCCTTGCCCTCCGCTCCACATGCAGCCACTGCTACCCCCCGCCCCTTTTCCTCCCCCACGTCTGGCCAGAAATCTGTGTCGCAGGTACACCAGCACAGTGGCACTTTTAGCTTACCAGCACCACCCGTTTTTCAGGTCAAATCCCTGTTAACCAACACGAGTGCATTCCCCACTCGTGCCGGTTAACAGGAATTTGAACTGAAAAACAGGTGTAAATCAGTAAAATCCAAATGACTTTAAAAAAGAAATCAGGGAATTTATCAGAGAAAATCAGTAAAAACCAAGAATGTGGAACACTATGCATGAACTACTCCATCCACACTAAGGAGGAGCTCCAATCCCTGCTACTACCCACCCTTCTCTCACCTCCTACTAGGGAGGGTAGTGGCCATGTCGTGCTTGCTCTCCACTCTGAACTTAGGTTTCCCTTATGCCCCTGCCTGAGACACAACCTGGGCTGATCTCAACAATGTTTGTTTCTGACAGGAGCTATTTCACAGGTAAACAGGAAGGGGAGGCATTGATATGAAGGAGATTGTGAAAGAGGGAAAAGTTCAGTAGATAAGAATAATCAGGGCCCCTTCCCTTACCTTCCTGTGTAGTTACGAATTACAGCATCCTATTAGTCTCTGGTCCCACCACACCACAGAAACACCAATTATGTCTAGTGTGTAGTACAAAGGAGCGGGTACCAGTTGCTTAATGATAGGGCTTGTTTTACAACTTGTTCTTGGGTCCCTTGGCACCAACTGGGGCCAAGCAGCATGATCGACACATCCCTTCTGTCTCTTTCCCAAGCTTTTCCCCTGACACTCTCAGGGCTGGACACTCCACACACGTACCCTGGTGCTCACCTTCTCCGTGCAAAAATGACATAACTACTTCATGGGTGTTAGTTGTAGCCATGTCAGTCTAAGGACATAGGCAGACAAGGTTCTTTGGGTAAATGTGATATCTTTTATTAGGCCAACTAAAAGTTGAAAAAATTGTTCTTTGCAAATTGTTCTTTCAGACACAAACACTCTTCTTCAGGAATAGGGAGAGTCTGCTGTTTTTTTTGTGCTCTCCTGGGTGGAATAGAAGCCAATATGCATAATGCAGGTCTGTGAAAATGCAAACGTGTGGCAGTGAGGACCAGAGTCCTGGGAGACAATAGGTGTGAGATGGGGAGGGTATGTTGACCTGGTGATAGAATGTAACGTAAAATGTAGAGAGGTTACCTGGGGTTATCAGATGGCAGGCAGGTTATAGCGCGCCATAAATCCAGTGTCTATATTTAGTCCATGATTTTAGTCATAGCTATTTAATTAAGTTTGGTGATACTCTTCTGTATAAAACTGGCTTGTGTGCAAGCAAATATACTAGCACCAACTTCAAGCATTTAAAAATCACAAGATAACCCCCAAATCATGAGACTGCCTGAAAGATAGGGTAAGCATAAGGAAATCTGGGACATTTGGGACACTATCCCCCTCCCCACCCAAATCAGCGGTGCTAGTGCAGGCAGTGGCAGGGGCCAGCGGCCAGGGGCAAGGGTGCAGTCCGGAAGAGAGACAGAGCTGCCTGGCATACCGTGCAGCTCTGTCTCTCTGCTAGACTGTACCCCATGCCCCTTATATTCTGGGATTCTCATTTTAATTTTCACCAACCAACTGGGATCATCAGCCTTTGGACCAGCCAGCAACCAGGGAGCCAGTGAGCAGGGTAAGCAATTTGCAGGCAGTTTGCTGGGAGGGAGCAAGAGGAGGAAGGGGAAGAGAAACCAGGCACCAGATCCTGCCCAGGGAAAGTAAGTGAACCAGAACTGCCTGTGCCTTTGGCTTGATGACTGTTTTTGTCTGGTGGGCTGAGTATATTTGGGGAGTGTGCTCTGAGAAGCTGGCAGTGTTCCTAGCTGAGTGATTGCTGATTGCTGAGTGATTGCTGCCTGTGTCTGATAGATGCCCTAACGAGGGGGTGGAGTCTGTCCGGGCTCAGCAGGGTATAAAAAGAGACTCCTTAAGCTACTAAAGAGCTAGTGATTAGGGGCTGCAAACAGGGTAAGCAGTTTGCAGGTCAGTTTGTTGTCCTTTCCCCCCCCCCTTGCCCTTTTTGAGGAGAGAGCCTTTCAGCTTGGTGTAAGGAAGCAGGAAAAGAGGGGCCAATGAGGAGTAAACAGGCCAGCTTCCAGGCAAGTTTGCTAAGGAAGGTGTGCTTGAATGAAGGGCAGTAAGAGAGAGAAGGCAGATTAAGAGACCCAGGAAAATGGCTGGAGAACATCACAATGCCAGAGCCACTGCCATTGCCTCTGCTTGCACCTGTGAGTCTTCTGTCCAGGCAGGACGGCTCACCATCGAGGCTTCTACCCAGGTCCAGGTTTGGCACTGTGGGGACTGTGGCTTGCAAGTTTCTTCCAGTGATGGCCAGGTCTGGGGGTTCCTGAGGTGTGTGCCGTGCCTCCTGGTGGGGTGTCTCGGGGAACAGGCAAGACAGCTACAGGAAGAGGTGGTGAAGCTTCAGAGCATCTTCTGCTGTGAGGAGTTCATTGATTCAATGCTGAAGGAGATCTCTGGGACTGTGAGCAAAGAACTACCAGAGGCACCACTAGAGAAGAGAAAGGACATGGACTTCCAGGAGGGTGGAAGCTGGAAGCTTCTGACCTTGCAGCAAGCAGAAATCTTAACCTTCACCTGCAGCAGTTCATCTGGAGAACAAATATGGAGTCCTAGCAACAGAGGGCAAGGAGCACGTCCCATTGGTGGAGGACCACAGGCTAGGCCTCACCAAATTCAGAAGTATCAAGACAACCACCACCAAGAAGAAGCAATGGGTGGTGGTGGTTGGAGATTTCCTTCTTCAGGGGATGGAGGGAGCCATTTGCTGCCCAGACTTGTCACCTCGGGAAGTCTGCTGCTTGCCCAGATCCCAGATACAAGCTATACCGGAGGGATTACCGAGGTTCATCTGGTTCCCTGACTGGTACCCCATTCTGTTCATCCATGTGGGCAGCAATGAAACTGCCAGGAGAGACCCTCAACAGATCAAAAGTGACTACAGGGCTCTGGGCGCCAGGGTGGGGGGGGGTCTGGGCCTCCGGTTGTATTCTCTTTGATCCTTCCCGTCAAGGGAAAGGCCACAGGCAGGAGTGGGTACATCTTGCAAATCTATACCTGGCTGCACAGGTGGTGTCACCAGCAGGGCTTTAGCTTCTTCAACCATGGGGTGTTGTTCCAAGAAGAAAGATTGCTGGGAAGAAATGGGATCCTGACAGAGAGAGGGAAGAGCATCTTTGCAGACAGGTTCATTAACCTAGTGAGGAGGACTTTAAACTAGGTCTGCTGGGGGATAGAGACCAAAGTCCTGAGGTGAGTGGGAAAGCAGGTGACCTGGAGGAAGAGCAAGCAGAAAGGAGCAACAGGGGAAGTGTTTTCATTTTTCTTGAGAAATCAAGGCAATCGACTAGTTAGCTTAGGTATCTGTACACGAATGCATGGACCCTGCAAAACAAACAGAAAGAATTGTAAGTCCTTGCACAGTCATGGAACTATGATGTGATTGGAATAGCAGAGACATGGTGGGAGCTCACATGATTGGAGCATTGTCATGGATGGGTACTAACTGTTCAGGGAGGACAGGCAGGGGAGAAGAGGAGGAGGAACTGCACTTTATGTAAAAGCTGTATGATTGCTCAGAGCTCCAGTATGAAAATGGAGATAGGCCTGTTTAAAATTTCTGGGTTAATGTTAGAGGGGAGAGCAACAAGGGTGACATTGTTGTGGGTGTCTGCTATAGACCACCAGACCAGGAGGATGAGGTAGATGAGGCTAGTGGAAGTAGTGCTGATCATAGGCCCTGGTTCTCATAGGGCACTTCAATCACCCTGACTTCTGCTAAGAGAGCAATACAGCAGCGTGCAGACAATCTAGGAAGCTTTTGGAGAGTGTTTGGGACAACTTCCTGGTACAAGTGCTGGAATGGCCAACAAGGGGCCATGTTCTTCTTGACCTGCTGCTCACAAACAGGGAAGAATTGGTAGGGAACATAGAAGTGGATGGCAACTTGGGCACCAGCAACCATGAGGCCATTGAGTTCAGGATCCTGAAGGAAGGAAGGAAGGAGAGCAGCAGAGTAAAGACCCTGGACTTCATAAAAGCAGACTTTGACTTGCTGAGGGACTTATGGGCAGGATCCCCTGGGAAGCCAAACTGAGGGGGAGAGGAGTCCAGGAGAGCAGGCTGTATTTTAAAGAAGCCTTACTGAGTGCGCAGGAGTAAACCATCCTGATGTGCGGGAAGACTAGGAAGTGTGGCAGAAGACCAACTTGGCTTAACTGGGAGCTCTTTAGTAAACAGTCACAAAAATCAAGCTTATCAGAAGTGGAAACTTGCACAAACAACTAAGGAGTAAGAGTATTGCTTGGGCATAAAGAGATGAAGTCAGGAAAGCCAAAGCACAATTGGAGTTGCAGCTAGCAAGGATTAAAAGAAGGGTTTCAACAAGTATGTCAATGGCAAAAGGGGGATTGGAGAAAGGCAACCTAATAGGGGAGGCAACCTAGTGGCAGAGGATGCAGAAAAAGCTGATGTGCTCAATTGCCTTTTTCACCTCAGTCTTCACAGGCAAGGTCAGCTCCAAGACTACTGCACCTAGCAGTATAGTTTGGGGAGGCGGTGAGCAGCCAACAGTGGTGAAAGAACAGGTTAGGGACTATTTAGAAAAGCTGAATGTGTACAAGTCCATGGGGCTGGGTGTAATGCACCTGAGGACGCTGAGGGAGTTGGTGATGTAATTGCAGAGCTACTGGCCCTCATCTTTGAAAACTCATGGCAATCAGGAGTGGTCCCAGATGATTGAAAAAGGGCAAATATAGTGTCTCTCTTTAAGAAAGGGAAGAAGGAGGATCCAGACAACTTCAGACTGGTCAGCCTCACCTCAGTCCCTGGAAAAATCATGGAGCAGGTCCTCAAGGAATCCATTTCTAAATACTTGGAGGAGGAGAAGAAGGTGATTAGGTACAGTTGGCTTAAATTTACCAAGGGCAAGTCATGCCTGACCAACCTGACTGCCTTCTATGATGAGCTCTGTGGATGTGGGAAGGGCAGTGGATTTGATATACCTTCACTTTAACGAGGCTTTTGATATGGTCTCCCACAACTTTCTTGCAAGCAAGCTAAGGAAGTGTGGATTGGGTGAATGGGCTGTAAGGTGGATAGAAAACTGGCTGGATCATCAGGCTCAAAGGGTAATCAGTCAATGGCTCAATATCTAGTTGGCAGCTGTTCTGAAGTGGAGTGTCCCAGGGGTCGGTCCTGGGACCAGTTTTGTTCAATATCTTCATCAATGACATGGATGATGGGTTGGAGTGCACCCTCAACAAGTTTGCAGATGAAACCAAGCTGGTAGAGTAGTAAATATGGTGGAGGGTAGGGCTAGGATTCAGAAAGACCTAGACAAATTGGAAGACTGGACCAAAAGAAATCTCGAGGTTCAAGAAGGACAAGTGCGAAGTCCTGTACTTACGACAGAACAATTACACCAGTATAGTCTGGGGGCCAACTGGCTAAGCAGTGGCTCTGCAGAAATGGACCTGGGGTTACAGTGAACAAAAAGCTGAACATGAGCCAACAGTATGTCCTTGTTGTGAAGAAAGCTAATGGCATGCTGGGCTGCATTAGTTGGAGCATTGCCAGCAGATCAAGGGAAGTGATTGTTTGCCTCTATTTAGCACTGGTGAGGACACACCTGGGGCGTGTCTACATATGATGCTACATAGCTGTAGCAAGACACTACGGCAACATGGCATTGGTGGGCAGAAACCATGACACCACAGCTACATAGCCGTAACGACATACTCATTTGGTATAGAGTGTAATTTCAGTAATGTGAGGCTAAAAATAACCATGTGCTGTGTGGATGGTGCTGTTACTGCACTGTCATTTAGTATTACCAAAAAGAAGTGCTAAATGACAGTGCTGTAACAAGGGTGCCATAGGGGCATGTGCAAACATGCCCCTGGAGTTCTAGAAAAGGCACTAGAAAATGTCCAGTTTGGTGTCCCCCACTACAGAAAGGATCTAGACAAATTGCAACGTTCAGCAGAGGGTAACAAAAATGGTGAGGGAAATGGGACACATGACTTACAAGGAGAGGCTGAGGGAACTGGGCATATTTGGTATGGAGAAAAGAAGGCTGAAAGTAGTCGCAGATGACAGAACAAGAAGCAATGGTCTGAAGTTGCAGCAAGGGAAGGTTAGTTTAGATATTATGAAAAACTTTCTCATGAGGAAGGTTGTAAAGCACTAGAACAGGTTACCCAGAGAGGTTGTGGAATCTCTATCCTTGGAGGTTTTTAAGACCCAGGTAGACAAAGCCTTGCCTGGGACGATTATAGGTGGATATGGTCCTGTTCTGAGCAGGGGGTTGGACTAGATGACCTCCTGATGTCCTTTACAATCCTTATTTTGTATGACTCTCATTTAGCCAAACAGCTTATGCCTCTTTCTGGAGTTCTGGGAGCTCATTCATAGGCAGTCTCACATACTCTTTGTCAGCTGCCTCTTCAGCTCACCAAGTTGTCCTACAAAGCAAGTACCAACAGTTAGCCAAGGTTGTCTTGCTTCACCAGAAAGAGACTGTTTTCCAGTAGCTCCAGGTGGCCTGGCTGTTGAGTCCCCTGAGATTCAACACCCGACAGACAGGTTTATTTTGATGCTTGGGAAGTGTAAGCCCAGGCAATACCCCCAGGACCCATAACCACCCTTGTAGACAGCAGTCAGTGCCAGATCGTCAGTGGCTGTGAATCAACAGGGCTCCACTGAAGTGGATGATCATCACTGAAATCAAGGGAGTTACTCTGATTTACGCTGCCTGGGACTCTGCCCAGCCCGTTCTAATGGAGTGAGTACTGTACACCAACTAGGAACCCAGCACAGACTCCAAATGGAGCCTGTGGACTTCAGTGGCTCTGTGGCTAATATGCACCACACTAGAAACTGGCCTCTCACTGATGGAGTCACTGCCAATTTACCCCAGCTGGGGATCTGGTTCCACTGACTGCAGCAGACTTACGTTAATTGACACCAGGTGGAAATCTGGCCCAGAGATGTTCCCCTTTCTCCCTCTTTCTCTCCTCTCTCTTTCACTGTCCCACCATTTCCTGCCAAAACCTCCCCATCAGTGTAAACAAAGCATCCTAAAGGCTACGGAAAAAAATTATATGGATTTAAACTAAGGTGTGAATCTCAGCTAAAGGAGCATGCCAATATAAACCCTGCTCGCTGCACAGGCTCCCTCATCCCAGAGTAAGGGACCTTTTTGGCTCCTTGGGAAGTGCTTCTAGCTAAACAAGAAAAGACACTCATTCTCCTACACTCCATTCTCCCAGAGCAGTTGCTGATCTTGTCATCCCAAAAGACTATTCAGGCCTGGCAATTTCCCCAAGGTCACCCATATTTGACTTGGGATCTATATTAACCTTCAGTGCAGCGGATTCTCCTTAGCCCTCCCTCCTCAGCTGACCTGATATATTTAGCTGACGAAGAGGGGGGGGAATGAAACAAAGAGAAAATACTCTTTTTTGTGTGTTTTGGAAATGTAAATTACCCTGGAAGCAATTCAGAGAACAAAGGCTACAGGTTTTTGTGCCCTTCGCGTGACTTTGAAGTTCAGAAGAAGGCTGTTAATATTTGGGAAGGGCAAAGGGAGCGGGGAGCAGTGTTTAGAGGGCAAGATGCGAAGAAATGTCTCAGGAGGGGGGCGGGTGATGTGACTTCCAGAAGATTGCTCAGAAGTGAGCTGATTGTGACTGCTGATATGTGCTGCAATAGATGGGCTAATCCCTGTATTTTGGCTGGACATAAAATGACAGAAATTTTACACCAGGTCTCCATTAAAATCCCCCTAGGCCTGATTCTGCTCAGCCACTAATCTGAGGATCGTCCCAACACCACTGTACTCCAGTCTTATACTGGCATGGCTCCATCCAGCCCTGGGAGTCAGCAGAGTTGTTCAGTTGCGAGAGAAAGAGAAATGAGGCCTGGAGGGATATTCGGGATTGGGAATCCACCCCAGGCAAGGCAAAGGGAAGAAATTTGATCAAATAAGCAGGGTGCAACTCACAGAGCAAGCAAAAGCAGAGCAATAGGCAACAAATTAAGTGTCCTGCAGTGCCTGGCTGGAAGCCAGCGGAGGTGCTGAGGCCCTTGCAGGGGAGATTGTCAGCAAGGTGTTAATGATACTAACAATGATCACTCTTTAAACATGCTGGAAGAATCAAGTAACCTGACTGTGTATTAAGATCCTTATGTCACAAGTTAGATTGTACCATTTAGGACAAGCTCCTCCACTACGCTTGGGTATGCCGTTGTAGGTGCATGGCAATGCTTCAAGGGCCTGGTAGCACCTGTCTCTCTCATATACTAACTCTACAGCCTGCTTTAGAGTAAGATGAAGGCTCCTCCGTAAAACACAAACCAGCTATACCCTCCTTCCCCGCCCCCCCCCACCAGACCATGTACCAACTAAGGGCTGCTGGAGCAAAAATATTGTGATGGCCACAGCCCTCCCACTCTCTCATACCAGATACATGCTCCCCCCACTCCCTCCACACCCACTCCAATGCAAAGGTTTCCAACCACCAGGCCACAGCCTGGTACCAGGCCACAAAAGGTTGGCTGCTGGGTCGCGGCATGAGCCCACTGCTCGGACCCCCATCTGTCTGCCCAGGTGAGCGGTTTCCACTGCTGGCAGTCATGTGCAGAGTTATAACTGGACAGTGGGGCAGCCCTGGGAGGGAGGCAGCTGGCTCCGTGTGCCCTGGTCCACAGTATAAAAAAGATTGGGAACCATTGTTCCAGTGCATACAGAGGGAAGATAAATGAAGTAGGAGGGCTCAGGGTGTGTGAGGACTTCTCCATGCCAGAGAAATTTCCCAGTTACAGGGATCTGGCTTCTATCAGGCCACTTCATGCTGCAAGAATCTCCCCTATCCATTTATTAGGGACATCTAGGCATATAGCAAAACTACCACCAGAAATGTTGATTTCCAGAACCTAATTTGCTCTTACTTCTCCCTTGTTATTTTTATTCCACATCTTTTTCTTCTGCCCAGTGTGACCCTTTGTCCATTGCCCTTTTTCAGGAAGGTGCCCCAGAGGGCACGTGCAATAAACATCTGGTAGCACCAGTGGTGCAGGGCTGTGCTTAGCAGCAAGCCTGGAGAGGAAAGGAGGGGGTTACAACTATTGCACCACTGGGTAGTGCTGACTCCTAGCAGGAGCCTAGCTGTAAAATCACAGCCTACTATCACAAACAATCAGCAGCACTAGATAAGCCGGCTCCGTTACAGTTAATGGAACTGGGACCCTGCTGCTCAGGCAGGTGTAACTTAAAGATACTGAGATGCAGTTACTCTTTCTCCCTTAAGCCGTTCTGGTAATGGATGACCTGAGAAAAGATGGGGGTGATGAATGAGCCCACTGGAGCGGCGCTGAAGCTCGCTGCAATAACACAGCTCAGGTATGGAGTGATTCCAGTGGGCTCAGGGGAGCTGCGGCAGGAAACTCTGCTTAAAAGAAGAAGCAGAAAAAAAGTAAATCAAATCATCATGTTTAACCTATTTAATGAGCCGCTCTGGGAAGAAATTCCTGTAGACATCAAATGCAAACACATGGCAGAAGCCAGAGAGCTGGGGATGATATACGGTTCAGGCTGGTGAATCTTCTCCTGAAGAGGAGATCTCGTCCTGTCGCCTGATGACTGTCCCGCGTCCCAATCAAGCTGTTGGGATGTGGAACTGATAAGCCCGAGGGAGAGCACATTACATGACCTGGCTCCTTGCCCTTCCTTCCCAGCGCTCTCCCCGGCCCCACCACCCACATTGCAGCTTGGCTAGGATTACCTGAGGCGTCGGGCCTAAAGTTACGTTAATGGATGTGAATTCAGTGACACCTGTCCCTTTGCCATGAGCTGCCTCCTTTCCTTACTGCCAGCACTGGCCACGGTTGCTACGGCGACCCACCTCCATTGGGAGTGGGAGCATAATTTAGATAGATTTTTGTAGGTTATGCAGGGAAAGCTGAGAGGGAGCTGCAGGGA
Source organism: Alligator sinensis (assembly GCF_000455745.1). Classification (NCBI taxonomy): domain Eukaryota; kingdom Metazoa; phylum Chordata; order Crocodylia; family Alligatoridae; genus Alligator; species Alligator sinensis. The sequence continues at coordinate 12,761 of NW_005842129.1, read as the reverse complement.
ACCTGTGAGTTGCGGGGGGGGGGATGGAGCACAGGGCTGTGGAGGATCTTGTGGGGAAAGGCAAGGCCTTATGGATCCCAATTATCACGATGTAAATCAGGAGTAACTCCATTGATGCCAGTGGGGTTTTTCTAGCCCACACACAGTTAGAATTGGGGCCGTCTCTATAGAGGCTTTGTGGAGAATAAGAGCTTTTGGGGGGCGGGGGAGGGGTTTCTTTCTCATCCCCCTTAGCTTGCCAGGTCTCAGAAACCTGTCCTGTCATGTGCTATGGGCCACAATTCATCTCCAGGTTCTGCGCACCTGCCCTACACCCAAGAGCCTTACATCTGAACTGGCTCACACCTCTAGACTCTGCATGTTGGCCATAGCTTATTAATGGCCTGTTTCCACATGTGAGACACTTACTAATACAAGGCCAAGCATCTAATTAGTTTATGGAGCCATTGATCCATTGATGGCTGTTGTTTGAGTGTTCACTAACAAGTCTAGCAGCCCCCAAGGGAGACAGCTTCAGCCCATGATTCATGAAGGAAGAAACTTGGTACATACCCAAGGATGCTGTAATCCACCCAGTGCTACAGGGGGACGCACTGCTTTTTAATCACCATCTTCAACAAAAGTATCATCTGGGCACACAGCGTTGAAAGTTCAGGCAGATACCCTGATAGGATAATCATGACACTCAAAAGAAAAGCTGTGTGATGTTCCCTTGCCAATGGATTTATTCCCTGGTCTTTCTTGAAACTGACTCCACTGCTCTGCAGAAGAGCCTGGTTCAAGTCTTATTCCAAAGTAAACACAGGTGCAGAAGGAACAACATAAAGAGAAAACTCCAAAATGGCTTCTTTGCTGCCATCATCTTAAAGAAAGCACACCATGTCACTCCATGGTCTCTGGGAAGGGATCTCTCCATATAAATCTATCCTGTTCCCCAGCAGGCCTTGCTGGAATGCTAACTAGACTTTTCTGCCCTGCAGACTTCAGCTCCCAGCCTGCCTTGCTCTCTTGTCCTGTTAAGAAAGAGATGGACTGGAGCTGCTGGAAAAGCTACCTCTACTCCTCAACAATGAGAGGACAGGAAGTTGAAACTAATGTTGCTCTTGAAGCTTCACATCTGGCAGTTGCTGTGCTCCAGTATTATTCATGAACTACTCCCCTTTAACTCTTCCAATACAGAGTGGGGCATCCCTTGACTTGACTCAGTGATGAAGACTCTGTGCAGGTATTACTGCATGAGAAGACCATTTGTGTGCATGCATGTCCTAAATGACCAGGACTGAAGCTTTACCGAGGTGATTCCCTGCCTCAATTACGGTGCAACACTATCAGTTTCAGTGGCACTATTCCTGATTTCCATCAGTATAAATGAAAGCGGAATCTGGTGTCCTATTCACTACATGCATCAGAGGAAATTCTGGAGATGGACCTCTATCTCCAAAGTTTGCTTCTTGAGCTGACATTCTCCATGGAAATGCACAGATGGTATTTCAGTGCTATAAAGAAGACCTACAGCAATAAAAATTGAAAGACTAACTGGAAGGAACCTTTACAGACCTAGAGCCTCATCCCATCTGGCCCAAGACATGGAAGTCTGTCAATGTTGAGGAAAACAGAATGAGATTCTGGTGATGGATTAATTATATACATATGGACCGGTGCATTACAACAACTCGATCAGGATATAAAAAAACATATGGAACTCTACCTATGGCAGGAATCAACTTTGGTTACTTCTGGGTTGGAAAGTGCTCAGCTACTTTGTGTAATATTAGCTAAAAGAAAAAAAAAGTAGAATACACAAGAAAATCTGATGAAAGACTAAAGGATCTCCAACCATTTAGATAGCTGGTTAAGAAGTGAGTCAAGAGATATCTGATAGGTGACAAGGACACAATAGGTTTAATGACTGGCAATTAAAATTTAAATCTGGAAATAAGATGCAGTTTTAATACTAAGGCTGATTAACCATTACAGTTGTTTACCAAGGAAGGTGGTAAATTCTCCATTACTTGGAGAAACGCTCGCCCAAAGCCAGATGTCTTTTTTAGTCCAAAAGAGTTTTTATCAGCAAATTGTTGGTAGGTGCTGGAAGTTGGGAGTGAAGTCCTTGGCTTGTGTTATTCAGAAGGTCAGACTAGCTGATAAGAACAGTTCTTTCTGTGATCTGAGTCTACAATATACCAGTACATTTCCTATGAAAATAGAAATAATAATTATTGGATACTTTCTGGACAATTATACTAGAAAGGATCTGAGTCCTGGACCTGTTTATTTCAGATTCTACAGTTTCTTTCTGTACAATACTAAAAAAAAAGGTCAGTGATGATGGTGATGGTCCTCTTCCTTCAGTCTCTTGGGCATATTTTAACAAACTACTTCCTGTCCTTGCAGGGGCAGTCTTTGACAATTTCCCTGCTATACCTATGGCAAGTTAAATGGGGTTTTTTGATGTTTCATTCATTATGCATGGTAGTAGTATGTGCAGATTTTTTCCTGGAAGTTTTTAACAAATTAAACAAAGCCTTGTCTAGGGATGATCCCACCCTGAGCAGGGGATTGGATTAGATGACCTCCTGAGGTCCCTTCCAGCCCTACTTTTCTAGGACTTTAAGAGAAGGCATCCTTAAGTCAACTTATCTACTTCTCAGCTGTAGAAGGCAGTTTTCCTAGCCCACTTCGCAGGAGAACTGCTCTTCTGGCGTGGTTCAGTACCCGCCAAAGTGCAGCCCCAGGTGCAGGTGGAGGATTTTTGCCGGTAGTAGGGCCACTTATGTTTCTGGACTCTTGGATTTGGAATTAGTTTTGGCTAATTTGGCCTCGGATACAAATTATATATATATAAAAAAATCTACTTCTCAGCTGTAAGAAAACAACTTGACAAAATGAAGGGAAGCTTCACTTTAGACAGGGTCTGTGTTGTATCAAAAATAGAGCTGCTTGGAATACAGCAATTGCATTTCACGGCAACTTTGAGGTTTGAAATTTGTTTTCATTCAGCATTGGAACAAAATCAAAACTTTCCAAATGTGGGACTGTGTCAAAATGTCTTGTTTCTGATGAAGACCTGACTGTTTCAATTGGGAAAGAGTAAAGATGGGGCTTGAGATGTAAGAGATGCTGGTCTGGCAAGCTGATGTCCCTGATTCACAGCAGAGTTTTTTGTCCATGATCTCTCTGGAATAGGCAGAGTAGGGAGCTGAGCCCCAGGCTCTTACAGCCCAGATAAGTGCCCCAACTAGTAAGCAATAGAGCATTTCTTGCTCTGAAGAAAACCAAAAACCAAAAACAAATCCATGCTGCAATCCCTTTGTCTCTGTAAAACATTTCAGCTTCAGTGTCAATAATGATCCAATTAGCTCTAATAAAAGAAACATTTGACCATTTGATCACAGATGAAAATTCACTTTCCATTTGTTATGGTGAGGTGCGGGTGGAGGGAAGGCAACGAGGGACACACACAGGATGTATGGCTCTTAGCCATTTTTTAGACTTTCACTTTTGGGTCTGAAACCTTCCAATTCATGACACTGACCCAAAAAATTAAAGCCTTTTTTGAACTGATAAAGTGGAAGCATTGATGTACCTTCTGTCGATCATTTTTTTCCAGCTACATCCCTTGAGAGCCAGTACTGTATTTTATTTACTATAACACTGGTCATGACATCCCGGCAGTTGCTGTGACTGTGATGAAGATCCTCGAGGTCACGGAACTGAAATCAAGGTATCCAATAAACTAAGGGTGCAATGATGCTCCTCCTCCTCCTGGTTCCACAGTGGACAGTAACATCAGCATAGAAGCTAATTGCCCAACTAATACTCCAAAATAAGCAATTAGCTTTTACTCACAGCTATATAAAACTTCATAGAATTTAGTCCAGAAGACACCATTAGAACATGTATTTGGGCCAGTTATCTCTGCATTGAGCCCTATAACTTATTAACTACAGCATATTTCCAGATTTGAAGATAAGAAGAGATGGAAAATCCACCACTTTCCTTAGGTGTTTGTTCCAGTGGCCAATCAGCCTGACTGTTAAAATTTTGTGCCTAATTTCTAATTTGAATTTTCCTCTCTGCAGCTTCCAGCCTCTGGTTCTTGTTATGCCTTTCTCCACAGGATTAAAGAGTCCTTTATATTCAGTGCTTTCTCACTGTGAAGGCACTTGCGCATGATAATCAAATCACCTCTACATCTTTTACAAGCTAAACAGATTCAGGCTTTTAAGATTCTCAATCTAATTGGCCTCTTTCCACTCTCAAATCATTTTTGTGACTCTTTTCTGCATCATCTACCATTTTTCAAAATACTTTAAAAAATGGAAACATCCAATCTGTGTGCATTCTTCTGAGATTGACCTCAACAATGCTTAACCTTCCCCGCCCCTCCCCTCCCCCCTTTACCGGCTCCCCTGTTTCTATATCTAGGAATTGCATTAGTTCTTCCTGATACAGCATTCCATGGGCAGCTCCTTTTTGGTTTGTAGATGTCCAACCTCCTTCAGCTTCTGTTTTGAGAGTGTTTAGTTTCATGTGAGAGGTGACTGGTGACAAAAAGCAAGACAGACACTGGAAAATGTGGAAAGGAAAAAAAGAATATGTCCATTTGGGGCTGTAAATAGGACATTGGGTTTTCTGGGGTGGACGAGAATTAATTTATGTTCCCTTTTCCCTATTCCATACAAAGCTGATGTTCTACCACTGACTAGAAGCATTAAAAAGCCCTTGAGTTAGGCCCCACAAATCGTGAGATTGGCTTAAAAATCCTGCAGTGTGTGTGTGTGTGTGTGTGTGTGTGTGTGTGTGTGTGTGTGTGTGTGTGTGTGTGTGTGTGTGTGTGTGTGTGTGTAACTTTCCAAGCCTTTCTTCTGGATCTCTGAGGGCTAGAAATGGACTTAAAAAAAAGAAAAGAAAAGCAAATTGAGGGTCTGGGGGCATACATAGCACACAACCCCAGAAGTAGTGGCAGTAGTGATAACACCAGCAGATGTCATGAGATTCACAATGAGATTTCAAGATTTGGCAGGATTTTACAGTCACTTTCTAATGTCAGCCTGTATAAGTGCTTACATTTAGTTCTAAAGAATTCCAATCTTGGTGAAGTATAAAAAGGAAGCTTTTGAATTCCTAGACCAACAGACTTTGGGAATTGGTCTGTCACTTGAAAGGCAATGACATTCTTTGATTAGTCTGTGACATCTGTGATTAGTCTATCACCTGTTCTTTGATTAATCGTAGAATCATAGGGACCTGTAAGATCATCAAGTCCGGTACCCTGCCATGGGCAGGAAGTTGTTGGGCTTAGATGAGCTCAACAAGGTGCTTGTCCAGCCTCATCTTGAACACCTCCAAGGATGGTGACTGCACCACCTCTGCCAGGAGTGTGTTCCAGATTCTGGTAACCCTTACAGAGAACAAGTTATTTTTTTTATGTCCAGCCTGAATTTACCCTCTGTCAGCTTATGCCCCATTGGTCCTTGTCCTCCCTTGAGGTGCCTTCCTGAAGATTTGCTCCCCTAGGTCTTGATGCTCACCCCTGATATACTTATAGGCAGCTATCCAGTCAAATCTCAGCCTTCTCTTACTCAGACTAAACTGGCCCAGTTCCCGGAGTCTCTCCTCATACGGCCTATCTTCCGTGCCCTTAATCATAAGCATGACCCTTCTTTGTACCCTCTCAAGCTTATCCATATCCTTCTTGAAGTGTGGTGCCCAAAACTGGACACAGTATTCCAGATGTGGTCTCACCAATGCCAAATAGAGAGGAAGGAGCGCCTCCCTGGATCTACTGGCAGCACATTGGCTGATGCACACCAGAGCTCTATTTGTCCTTCTGGCAACCTCATAGCACAGCTGGCTTATATTCATCTTCTGGTCTATCATGATCCCCAGGTCTCACTCAGATGCTGTGCCAGCCAGTGGACTACCACCCATCGTGTAGTTACGGTGAAGGTTCTTCCTACCCAGATGAAGAACCCTGAACTTCTCCCTGTTAAAACTCATCTGATTCTATTCTGCCCATAAATCCGATCTGTCAAGGTCGTCCTGGATCTTTACCCTATCCTCTGATGTGCCTGCGTTTCCCCACAGCTTGGTATCATCCACGAACTTAATCATTGAGCTCTCCACCCCCTCATCCAAGTCATTAATAAATATGTTAAAGAGCACAGGTCCAAGCACCGATCCCTGGGGGACACCACTGGAGATGGCCCTCCAGGATGAGACCATCCCATCAATTACAACTCTCTGGGAGCAGCCTCTAAGCCAGTTGTACACCCACATCATTGTAGACTGGCCCATCTCAGTACCCTCCAGTTTGGTTGAGATAATCCCATGGGAAACAGAATCAAAGGATTTACTGAAGTCTAAGTAAATGACATCAACCTCGTGTCCCTTGTCCAGATGGTTAGTTACCTGGTCGTAGAAGCACTCTAGGTTTGTCAAGCATGATCTACCCTTAACAAAGCCGTGCTGGTTGCTTCTTAACACCCCATCAGTTACCTACTTAGTCTGTCACTGTAATGCTTTTCTATCAGCCAGAACACAAAAACCTCTAGCACTTTTGCTCAGGTCCCTTATCTACTTTCCTGTTCTCTGTGAACCAGCCACAGTGGGTAGCATATTAGAAAACTCCATCTTAAGCAAATCAACAGTAGGCAGTTCTATGGTCTTTCATAACAGGAAATGGTCCTGGAATATCTTCACCAAATGTTGAAAACACAACTGTGGAACCTAGTAGATGAAGATGCTACCATCAAGGCTAGGAGATTTCTGGCTATTTGTATCCCAAAGCTTTTTTTTGCTTCTTTTTTTTTTTTTGGGGGGGGGGGGGGGGGAAGGGAGGGAAGGGTAAAATTTCTCTTCTCTGAGAAATTGTTGTGCATTTTGTTTCAGATCCAGTGATTTGATCATTCATTCAGTCTTCCATTTGCAAGGGAATACTGTTCCCTTCCTGCTGCTGGACTCCCTGCAAGCTACCACACCCAATATCAATAGGTCACCTTCAGGCTTTCTCTCAGTCCTTTAACAGTCTTTCCTGACCTACAAAAGAATGTGTACTTTCTTCCAGCCTCTTCAATACTATGATTTAGATTCAATCAGGTTTTCTCAGAGAGTAAAATCGAGGAATGTGTGACCTGTGATTAGGCTCCACAACTAATTCGAAGTCCCTTAATCATCAGTAGATGATGATTCTTACAACCTGATTCTTACATCCTGCTGTACAATATGTAGCAGGACTTGTTCACTTTCTAGAGGTTCCTGCAACAAACTAATAACACCAGTTAAAAAACAAAATTACACTGTTCATAATAATGCAGTATTTACCACTTACAAGTACTAAGTCCCAGGATTCATTTAACTAAAAATGGCATTAAGGGGAAAACAATAAGCAATCGCTTAGCAAAACCTGCATAATAAATTCATGGTAGGTGAGGCCACCCCAAGGTCTTTTAGCAACCATCCTGACCCAGTCCTCCTCCCGTGGCTGAGTGACTGATGACGGAATTGCCACTGCCCTTTCTTCATTTTAGCCCACTCATGATTTGCTTTCCTAGCTTGAAGGAATCAAAGTTTGGGATGAGTTAAGCTCTCACTTCTATGAGGTGCAGTTTCTAGGCGTTCTACTACCACTGTCCTGGCCCTGGGTTGAGAGGCTCCCACTGGTGTCCCTTTTATAAGCTACTGCTCTGTCCTCAGTTGCTTTGATGCCGATAGTTATTGTTACTGTTGTTGCTTTGCTACTCCCTCATTCTGCTCTATTATGCCTCAGTTTTTCAGATAATCATGAAACAGCCTCTGCAGTGTTTTAGTTCTTTGAAGAAGATTCAGTGGCACATTAGATCCCAACTGAATCCTTACCATGTCAGGAAGACATATCAGCATGAAACCTTTTTTGCCCCTCCCTTTTCTTTCTTGCTTTGCTCATGACCCAATCACCCATAAAGAACTGGGTAGGGTGACCCATGACCTTGAGCATACTGAGCATGGTTCATTTGCCCATCCATGTTCACACATGGCTAATTGGGTTCCAGCCATCCCAAGCTCCAGAACCTTGCAGTATTTTAGCATAATGTTTCCAAACTGTCACATCACAGCCATGCAAATGATGCCCAGCCTACAAGTTAGCTCTGATTTCTCATTCACAGATGCCACCGCAGCAGGGGCTCCCTCCAGTGGTTCTCTGGCAGCTCTGGACTGCGAGTTGTCCATAGTGACTCTACTCTTAGGACTTTAGACCACAGGCCTATATGAATATAAAGTAGTTTATGTTACTGTACCTGGGCCTGTCTCCAGTCCAGTGTCCCCAGGCATTTATATGCTGCTCACGGTCCCTAGGGGCCACAAGAGCAGTGTAATTTACATCAAGTTGTTATAATTTACGCAATGATGAGATGAAATTTGCACTAGATTTACCTAAACACATTTATGAATTTGACCTTTCCTTTGTTTCTGTCACACTGTGAACCCACCACCAATGATCAGCGTCTGAGTGACACCTCCTAATTGCTGTTAAAGATGTCTTTTCCTGGCTTCATTACAGGCCCAAAAGAATAACAGTGTCCTTTTCTTGCCTTGCCTCTTTCCTTTGCTCAGGTGGATTTACAGTTAGTCGCAGGAAAGCAGTACAGTGGGTCTAGTAGTTAGAGCAAAGTATGGGTTCTTGGATTTTAATTCAGTCGCAGCCCCTTCTGCTCGTGTCTGAGCTCAGGTATCACGAGTGCTTGCCTTCCTCCTATCTTGCTCCAGCTCTGGTAGAGAGCTGCGTAAATGCAGGGCTTGGAAACCAGGTGGTACATCAAAAGCTGAATTTTCTTTGGCCAACGTATGCTTTGCAGGGCTTAACTAATAGCAAACCACTGATTTCAACAGAAAGGCATTTTAGTCTTTAGACTTTCCAGATTCCCCTCGGCGCAGGGCTGAGCGCTGTACACATGGGAGAGCCGTTCAGAAGCATCCGATCTGCGGGATCACTCGATTTATTTTTAAACAACAGTCAGGGAGAGTTGACAGCTGAAAGGCAAGGATCAGCCTGTGTCCGCGGAGATGCAACAGGGTTAAATCAACAGGGGAAAGACCCAGGCCAGGTGAAACTTGTAAACAGATTATAACCCTGCTAGGTCTGTAACTTCAGCCCCGCCAGGATTTGCAATTGTTACTACTACTTGTGTGTATACTGGCAGGGGAAAGACTGCTCCATCTAGTCTGTCAAGTTGCCTCTGACAGGATTGAGCGAGAGCAAGAACTGAGGCCTGTAATCCCAGGTCTGGTTTTCATTATCACTACTACTGCATGGTTACCATAGCAACGTGCTAGGCCGCACATAGAGTTAACTTTCATTATGGTGACGTGCGTCTGTGTGTGTGTCCAGGGAGCAGGGGCCAGAGGGGCTTGGAGATGTATGTCCAAATTTCAGGTGCATGGTGGGGTCCCCTCCCTCTTATTTTCCATTTGGATAAGTTTCCAACTTGGTGTAAAACAGTTTTAGTCACTCTGTTTATTTTGGGGGAGCCATTGTATTTTTATTACTTAAAAAGAAAATATCATTCATGTCCAACAATACTGTGATCCCAGGCCAGGAACCAGAGCTTAAGGTTTGAAAACCGGAGTTGCTGAGGGGATCCTGAGAGACACCTCCCCCCTACACTGCAGCAACATGTCTACCGAATTTAGACTGATCTGTACCTAATTCCCCCCACTCCCCTTCTGAGCAACCAGATGGGAACGGGTGACACCGAACCAGCTCGTTAGAGGCACATGGCTTCCTGTCAGTAGAAACTGACTCTGTGCAACAAAGATCAAAGACAGTAAAGCTATTAAACTATAAGCTTTTTTGGAAAATGGACCTTCCCTTGGGTATGTGTTTGTATGGTGCTTGGCTCATTGTCATTATGATCTCTGCTTGGAGTCTCTCATTGCTACCTCAGTGCAAATAATACATTTTAATAATAATAGGGTCTCATGGGAAAAGGAGTATGTGATCATGTAATTAAAGACCGTGTTATTATGCATATGCACAGAAGGGGCTGAATTAAGATTTTACATACAACCATGATTCTGGTATTTCCTGGTTCTTGAGCATTTGGCTTTGCAACCTTTCAATCATGTAGTACATTTTACATGTAATAATTAGTTAGTTTATCTCCTATTTGTGCAACACCATTCCCTACATGAAGTTCTCCAGAATTTTGTACATCTCAGTTTGAAATTAAATGGGATGATCACTTACTTTTCTTACTTTGGAAGGTTATTCTGCAAATATATCTTACCACTAGGACGCTGCAGAAGTTAAACAGAAAGCTGTAGGACAGAGAGTTTTGTGGGGAGTGATGGGATTCTGGAGTTTACAAAGATGTGGTCAAAGACAGGTCTAAACTTAGACTCAGGATGATGCCAATGAGACAGCTTCCATAATTGAGGTTGAATCAGAGGCCTGCTGAAAGCATTAACTTGAACTAAACTTGCCAAGAGTCACTAATTATTACTGTAGAGAATTTAGACTTTCAGTGGATCAAGCACAGAGGGGGAAACCTGTAACACCCGCTCGCTAGTAGGTGGCACATGCCGCTGTGAAACTGAGATGCCTTGGTTTTCAGTACACTGTCCCTATAACTTCTGAAGAACTCTGCATGCATTCAGAAGAGATACCTTGCTGGTCACTGATGCTGGCACTGCTTGCAGAAGAGACGCATACATTATGCTGTCCTGGATACTGTATTTGGGTTGCCCTTGTCATTGTTTTTCCTCTTGAAAAACGACATTGATCTGAGATTGAAAGCACGTGTGGGTTTTTTTGTGTGTGCAGAAACAGCAGCTCCCAGCTGGGCTTTGTTTCTCAGGCGCAGGTTCATGAGTCATTCCATCTGTTTGAGCGTCTTGAGAGTGGTAGTTGCACAGTGTGGAAATGGCTGCATCACTTATCCTGAGTGGTCTTGCACCGGTCCCGCGGCTGCTCCTCCAGTGGCAGCTTCAGGAGCCTTGGGCCTATTGCCTGCTGGGGGAGAGCTCCCCAGCTTTTCTTGGCTCCACTGTTCTTGAGTCCCTCGCATGCATCTGCCCCTCGCTGGGCACACTGGGCTTTTATTTACACCGGAGACCCCGCCCCTGAAGTCTGCAGGCCTGAAAAGCACAGTCTTCAATCAGGTCCAGGGGCTCCTCCCATCCCCCCCACCTCTGAGCAGGTCCTCCCTGATCTTACCTGATTGGTGGAAATGTTCCACCAATCTGAAGTGTCCTTCTCCAAGCCATGCTTGTCAGGCAAAAGCAGTGAGCCCGCCACATGTGCACATGACAGACACTCACTTTGGCAGCCATAAGTGGTCAGACAGGGACTTCTCTGGCTCTTGTGATACAAATGAAGGAGAGCGGGAGCTTAGTTCTCTGGGTGGCATAACTCAAGAACCAGGAGACAGTGAATAAAATGGAGAGGTGGGAAGTCCAATACTGATCAGGAAGAAATTGCTGCTCAAACTATGCATAATTCAACTGTGTAACCCACAGCCAAAGGAAATTGTTGAGACCAAGAACATAGTGGGCACATCTACGCAAGATTGTGCAGCGCTGTAGCAATGCGCTACACCACCATAGTGTCTGTTGGCAACAACCATGACACCACCGCTACATCGCCATAGCAATGTGCTCCCTTGTTATAGTGCGTTGCTACGGCGACATAGTGGCCAAAAATAACTGTGCCCGGCTGGCACAGCACAGTACAGGCTGTTACAACACCATATTTTAGTACTTCCAAAAGGAAGTACTAAATGACAGTGCTGTAACAAAGGCGCTGTATGGCCACATGTAGATGCACTCTGCGAGGTTTAAATAAATAGATAGCAAGAAACTCCACAGTTAAAGATTAGTTAATGTTGAAGAGCACTGTGGAAGGGCTATCGTACCTTGAGTCACAAATCATAAGACAGCATGGATCTCTCGAGCATATTTTAATAACCCTTGTTGTTAAACATTGGCCACCAGTATCCCCCTGCTTTACCTGTGGTTGGTCAGGGTGCTGTGTTACAGGTTGTGTAACAGGGTTGATTATGTAGTTTTAGTAACAGATTAAACAATGATTAGTTTGAGATGGTTTGGATTGGGATGATCTAGCCTCAGGAAGGGGGTTGGACTACATGACATCCAGGGGAATCTTCCAGTCCTCCTTTTCTATGATTCTACAGTGAGGAAGACAATCCCAAACCTACCAATTGGGGGGAGGGGGAGGGGGAAGGGGCAGGCTTGCAAGTTCCTCTGCAGTAGCTGGTACTGGCCACTGTTGGGGACAGGATTCTGGGCTAGGTGTCATCAGCTTGATCCATTTTAGTGATTTCAAAATCTCTTGTCTTCAAATCGAATGTATGTTCAAGTGCCTGGACCTGGGCAGGAAGCCTTATGCTTAAGCAAAAGACAGCCAACCAGGCACATGCCCAGCATTCACTGTGCAGGGTTCTCTAGGCAGGGGTACTTACAACTGAGTGGTTAAGTTGGCAGAACTTCAAATCTACTATCTTGTGCCCGAGCAGCTGTAAAGTACAGGATGGGCAATTATTTAGGCTGGAGGGCCACTTAATAAGTTTTGGTAAGCTGTTGAGGGCCCAACATATTTGCCACCAGAAGTCCCTCCCCTTGTCCCAGAGGTACTCCTTTTGGGTGGGGAGGAATCAGAAAAAAAAACCGCGAAGATATCATTTTAACAAATATAGATAAAAAACAAATCATGCACTAAAAATCAAACATCTACTATAACATATTTTAATTTTATTCCACAA